>NC_092052.1:118310609-118610609 GCF_003086295.3 Arachis hypogaea
TTGTATTAAATAATCTTAAGAATTTCCAATGGTAAAATTAAACAAAGCAGAGAACATGGAAGAGTAAACCAAGTAAAGAAAACGAACTAGAATGACGAAGTCTTGATGAGGTAATAAATCTTCTCAGTGTTCCAATGCAAAGAGCAATCACAAATTAAATCCTAAGAACTATGAATGTCTAGAGAGAAAACTAGAGGAGGAGTAAAAACTAGATCTAATTTAAACTTGTGTAGAATGAATGTTCTCTTTGGTTTCTGCATGTTTTCTGGCTCTAGTCTACTGTTCTGGGCCGAAAACTGGGTCAAAATAGGGTCCAAAATCGCCCCCAGCGAATCCTGCAGATTATGCAGATCGCGCATGTCACGCGATCGCATCATCCATGCGGACGCGTCATTCGCGCTTTCCTCGCCACGTGTTCGCGTCGTCCACGCCTCCGCGTTGCTCGTGCTTTCTAGTCCGCGTGGTCGCGTGAGCCATGCTGCCGCGTCACTGCGATTTTCCTCTTTTGCGCGGTTGCATGAGCCATGCGGCCGCGTCACTTCTCGCTGGTTATCTCCTCAATTTCTTGTGTTCCTTCCATTTTTTCTAGCTTCCTTTCCAATCCCCAACTCATTCATGCCCTATAAAGCCTGAAACGCTTAACACACAATCACGGCATCGAATGGAATAAAGGAGAATTAAAATGCATAATTAAAAGTCTCTAGGAAGCGGTTTTCAATCATGTAATAATTTCAGGAAGAAAATATAAATGCATGCTAAATTAATGAATAAGTGGGTAAGGATCATTATAAAACCACACAATTAAACACAATATAAACCATAAAATAGTGGTTTATCAACCTCCCCACACTTAAACATTAGCATGTCCTCATGCTTAATTGAAGGAGATAAAGTAAATAAGTATGAACATGTAGAAACTCATGCAATGCAATGCAATCATATATATATATATATATGAATGCAACTATATGATTCTTGTCCACTTGATCAAAAGTAAATAAGCTCTTCAAAATAATTACAAATCAAACTCCACTAATTCTATCATCATACAGTAAGACAGATAAAAGTGCAAGAAGATAGCTCATGAAAGCAGGAACATGGAAATTCAAGCATGAACCCTCACTGATGATGTATGTACGCTTTAACCTCTCTAGTGTATAGGGTAATCACTCTATCCTTCTCTAATCATGCTCTCTAACTTTTGTTCTTCTCCTAACCAATCAACAACAGTTAATAACCAATGCAAACATCATGAGGTCTTTTCAAGGTTGTAATGGGGCCAGGTAGGTAGGATACATGTATGGTCAAGTGAGCTTATAAATGAATCTTTAATTAACCCAAGCTTCAACCCAACCTATATAACTTGCATAACTAGAATTCATACCTACCTACCCAGAATTTTCCTTTTACATTCCATACTCATGTATCAACTTTTTATTTTAATTTTTATCATATGTGCATTGATCTTTGAATTCTCAATTCAGCATTGGGATAATTTTGTCCCCTTATTCATTTATTTATTAAAATATTTTTTTTAATTTTTTTATATTTTTTATATTTTTTATATTTTTTATATTTTATATTTTTTATTTTTTATAGAGGCAAAAATAAACATAGCTTATCAATGCACATAGATTTTTAATTCTTATAGTTTCACATGAGTAGGTATCCAAATTCCCATTAAATTATCATGACACATTCCCTTAATAACTTTTGTTTCCACAATTTCCCATACTTAACTAGCACATACAATTCTATCTTAAGCTAACCAAAAATTCAATTTGGGATATACAATTATTTTTCCGCTTAAGGCTAGTAATGTGGTGAAATATAGAACAAATGAGATTTAAAGGCTCAAAGTGGTTAACAAAGGTAATTGAAAAGGGTAGGCTTAATTTGGATGAGTGAGTTTAAACAAATAATGGCCTCAATCATGTGCAAGCATATAAATATAATAAATATTGGACATATAAGATAAAACAAAATATAGATTATAATCATAGAGAAGTAAACACACAAGAATAAAATAATTATGGTTAAATAATGTAACCATGCATAAAGGCTCAAATCTTCACAGGTTGTGTGTTCTTTAGCTCAAACATCATGTTCCAAATACAACTTCAAGAAAATTTATCATAAAAATGTGTAAAATTAGTGAAATTTTGTTCCAAAGATAGAGTCTTAGAAGAAACTTATTGTCTTTTCAATCAAGTAGAGCATGCATGCAACTAACCTATTTCTATGCAATTTATCCTATTCTATAAAAGAAAGAAAAACTAACTAAAATATCCTAATTTATTGGTGCTAGGGAAGAGAAATTACCTCCGGAAGTCAGGTACTGACCGACCTCCCCACACTTAAGGCTTTGCACCGTCCTCGGTGCCATCTGTCAGGAACAGGGGTGGGCTGGTTGCAGTATCTCCATAGTTGGGACCATCATGGCTCCCTGTGCTGGTAAAAGAAGTGGAGTCCAGGGTGTCTGAGTCCTTGAAGTGTCCCTTGAGTAGCTCCTTGAGGTGTTTGAATCGGCGCTCGTTACGGCGCTCTCTTAACTTCACTTTCTGTTCTTGCCGATCCAATCTTTTGATTATCTGCTGGAGCAGTTCATCTGTTGTAGGTGCTTGTGGTGTTGAAGAAGGGATATCTTCAACCGGTGCAGTAGGAAGGCTTGTAGTGGCTGCTGGAAGTCTGAGGTACTTCCCATTGGGGACATACTGATCATCCCGTGAAAGCATGGCTTTGGTGTCTCCAGCTCTGTAGGAAACTCCGGCTGCTGAGACAAGATCTGAGACCAAGCGGGAAAAGATAAGTTGCCCGCAATTTGTACGTGTCCCATGGCATTCCGGATATGTCTTGGTAGATTCAGAGGCTGGTCTGTAAGGATGCACCATAGTAGAACGGCCATGTCTGCAGTGAAGGAGGACTCGTGAATGCTCGAAAAGACGTAATGGGACATGATCTGTGCCCATACGTGAGCCTCCAAGGTAAGTGCTGAAGCTGATATTCCCTTAGGGCAGGTACGATGGTATCCGTAGATCCAACGGCTACCAGGTAGTGCGATAACTCTGAGAACAGCTTCCCAGTTAAATTGGTACATTTGGCACTTGAGTGCGGCTTCTTGAAAGGCGTCCAATCCTTCTGGAATAGGGGGAAGACTCAAATCTTGTTGAATAGCCTCTTCTGTAATGGGGACTTGCTTCTGACGGACAAAGACAGACTGCAGGGTAGGCAGGTAGAAGTTAGAGTAGAACTCGACTACCCAAGAAAGATTGACCTGCTTCTGTTGTCTCTGTAGGAAACCCCATTGTCTTCGTTCAATTTGCGACTCAACAAAAGTAGCAATATTGGGCGGGAGGATAAGAAGGTGTTCGTTGTTGTAACTCCTTTCAGCTAGAATAGGGAACATCTGCTCACAGTAGCGATTTGGAAATCGCGCAGTGTCCTTTGCTGGAAAGGCTTTCTCTTTTCATCAACCTTGATGATCCTCTTAACTCTTTTTGTTGAGGGCTTGACTGCAGTTAAAGAAGGCTCTACCACTAGTACTCTTTTAGTTCCTCTTCTTGCTGGTGGTTTGGGAGTAGCTTTCTCTTTTCCTTTCTTGGTGGCCATCCTGAAAAAGGGAAGAGAAAGTAAATTAAATTCAAAGAGATATATAGCAAGGAAGAGAACGGAAAATGTGGTGATGGATGCACATTAGGAGGTAACTGACATTAACACACGCTCATGAGTACATGTGAAAAGTCATCAAAGGAAAATAGCTAGTGCATATAATGACAAGTGAATGCAAGGTGTTTATTGGCATGCCGGAAAAAGGGCATGAGTAGCATAGACCAAGCATTACTTTGTAACAAACCATCACGTTTGTATTGACAATTAAATTCAATTAATATAATAGTAAAGGGAATTTGTGAAAAGCAAGCATTGAATATTAGAATAACATAGAGAAGTGCATAATGCCATATGGGCTTTTTCACAAACACATAGCATGCAAGGTAAATAAAATATAGAAAGTATTAAAGTGAACATGCAAGCAACCCTTTAAAGAAAATAATATATAATTGTCAAACAATTTGCAACAATCCACAAGCATATAAGGAAGAATAATGACTCAAATAAAATTCTAACACCATGTAAAAAGGAAAGAAGAAGAAAGAAAATATGAATAATGAAAAGAAAAAGAAAAGAAAAGAAAATAACATATAAAATAAGAAGAATGATAGAAAAGAAAAGGGTGAAGAAGAAAATAAAACCTTGTTAATGGAGGTGAGGGAGAGAGAGTGAAAGGTGAGATAGAAGGAAGAGGGGAGGAGGAAGAAATAAGGAGGGAAAAGAGAAAATAGGATTTGGAGAGAAAAAGATATGATATTTGGCAAAATTAGAAATAATGTGCGCCGCAAGCGACGCGATCGCATGGGACACGCAGTCGCGCGACTTGCGCTTAAGGTGATTGACGCGGTCACGTCGGTCACGCGGTCGCGTGACCCTAGTTTGTGCTAGTGGTGCAAGGGTTGCCTCGCACTCGCACAACTCTCTGTTCAAAATCATTAAATGCCAAATTTTAGGTGACGCGATTGCATGGGGCATGCGATCGCGTGAGTGGGCAGTTTATGGGGTACGATGCGGTCGCGTGGGGTACGCGGTCGCGTGAGGGGGACTGCGCGTCCAGCACCAGTCCAGCACCACTCTAGCACAACTTTCAGCTGTGCGCCCTTTTTACATCGAAAAATCAGAGCACGCGGTCACGTGGGGCACGCGGTCACGTGAAAGGTCATTATGCCCATACGACGCAGACGCGTCGGCGACGCGGTCGCGTGGGCTGATTTGTGCCATTGGCACTCCTCCAGCCACGCTCCAGCGTGACTCTCTGTTCGTTTTTATTTTTCTCCCCTCTCCTTGCGACGCGGACGCGTCGTTGATGCGGTCGCATCGCGTGGCATATTCCTCTCTCTCTTTTTTTTTAAATAAAAGTATGTAAATGCAGATGCACGAAATCTACTAATAATGAGAAGAGTTATTGGATAAGAAAACTAAAAATAGAGAAAAGAACGATCATACCATGGTGGGTTGTCTCCCACCTAGCACTTTGCTTTAATGTCCGTAAGTTGGACGCTCCACTAGCTCAGTCTTTGGCTATGTGGGGATCTTCCAAGAGGAAGATCTCGAGTTCCTTGTCTTTCTTCCGCTTTTCGCCATGGTACAGCTTTAAACGATGTCCATTAACTTTGATAAGCTCCGAGCTCGAAGGATGGCTAAGGTGATAAACTCCGTACGGTTCGGCCTTCTCTACTCTGTATGGACCTTCCCATCTTGATCTCAACTTGCCTGGCATGAGCCTCAGTCAAGATTTATAAAGGAGGACTGAGTCCCCATGTTGGAACTCTTTCCTCTTGATGTTCTGGTCACGTACAGCCTTCATCTTCTCCTTGTGTAGTCTTGAGTTCTCATAAGCTTCTAGGCGAAGGCTCTCCAGTTCTTGCAGTTGCAACTTCCTTTCAGCTCCGGCTTTCTCAATTCCCATATTGCACTCCTTGACTGCCCAAAAGGCTTTGTGCTCTATTTCAACTGGGAGATGGCAAGCTTTTCCATAAACTAAGCGGAAAGGACTCATCCCAATAGGTGTTTTGTAAGCTGTTCTGTATGCCCAGAGTGCATCTTGTAGCCTGGTGCTCTAGTCTCTTCTATGAGTCTTTACTATCTTCTGCAAGATACACTTTATCTCTCTATTTGACACCTCGGCTTGCCCATTGGTCTGAGGATGGTATGCTGTCGCAACCTTATGAATTATCCCATGCTTCTTCATTAGTCTTGTTAGTCTCCTGTTAGAAAAATGGGTGCCTTGATCACTCACGATTGCTCGTGGTGATCCAAAGCGACAGATAATATGGTTTCTCACAAAGAAAACAACAGTGTTAGCATCATCAGTGCGGGTACGAATTGCTTCCACCCATTTGGAAACGTAATCCACAGCTAACAATATATAAAAATAACCATTAGAATTTGGAAATAGACCCATGAAGTCAATGCCCCAAACATAAAAAATTTCACAGAAAAGCATATATTGTTGAGGCATCTCATCCCTCTTGGATATATTACCAAATTTTTGGCATGGGAGGCAAGATTTACAAAATTCAGCAGCGTCTCTAAAAAGAGTAGGCCACCAGAATCCACAGTCTAAGATTTTTCTAGCAGTTCTTTGAGGACCAAAATGTCCTCCACTCTCAGATGAGTGACAGGCCTCTAAGATGGACTGGAATTCTGATTGAGGCACACACCATCTAATTACTTGATCAGCGTCACATCTCCATAAATATGGGTTATCCCATATATAATATTTAGACTCACTTTTCAGCTTGTCTCTTTGATGCTTAGAAAAGTTTGGAGGAAATGTGCGACTAACTAGATAATTAGCTACAAATGCATACCAAGGAGATACCTCAGATACTGCTTGCAGGTTATCAAATGGAAAATTATCATCTATAGGAGCAGAATCATCCTTAATGTGCTCAAGGCGACTCAAGTGGTCTGCCACTAAATTCTGGTTACCACTCCTATCCTTTATTTCTAAATCAAATTCTTGTAATAGTAGTATCCAACGTATAAGCCTTGGTTTGGACTCCTTTTTAGATAATAGATACTTTAAAGCTGCATGGTCCGAATACACTACTACTCTAGTACCAAGTAAATAAGCTCGGAATTTATCCAGAGCAAAAACAATAGCAAGAAGCTCTTTCTCAGTAGTAGTATAATTGGACTGGGCAGCGTCTAAAGTCTTAGACGCATAAGCAATAATAAAAGGATCCTTACCTTCGCGCTGAGCCAGCGCTATTCCTACTGCATGGTTGGAAGCATCGCACATGATTTCAAATGCCTGACTCCAGTCTGGTCCTCTCACAATTGGAGCTTGAGTCAGGGCGGCCTTCAGCTTATCAACCGCTTGTTTGCAATCCTCACTGAACTCGAACTCAATATCCTTCTGCAGTAATCTGGATAAGGGAAGTGCTACCTTACTGAAATTCTTTATGAATCTCCTGTAAAAACCTGCATGGCCAAGGAACGAACGGACTTCCCTCACAGAGGAGGGGTAAGGTAAACTAGAAATAACATTCACATTTGCTGGGTCTACAGAAATGCCGGTATTAGATACCACATGTCCTAATACAATCCCTTGTTTTACCATAAAATGACATTTTTCAAAATTTAATACAAGGTTTGTATTAACACATCTATCTAATACTCTAGATAATCCATCTAAGCAAAGGCTAAAAGAATCACCATAAACGCTAAAATCATCCATAAAAACCTCCATATAGTTCTCAATAAGATCAGAGAAAAGACTCATCATACACCTTTGAAAAGTAGCTGGTGCATTGCACAAGCCAAAGGGCATTCTCTTGTAAGCATAAGTCCCAAAAGGACATATAAAAGTGGTCTTTTCCTGATCCTCAGGAGCTATATGAATCTGGAAATAACCTGTGTAACCATCTAAAAAGCAATAATGTGATTTACCTGACAGGCGATCCAGCATTTGATCAATAAATAGAAGTGGGTAGTGATCCTTACGGGTGGCTTGGTTGAGACGCTTGTAATCAATGCAGACTCTCCAAGTGTTCTGAACTCTAGTTGCTATGAGCTCTCCATGCTCATTCTTCACTGTAGTGACTCCAGACTTCTTGGGCACCACTTGTACTAGGCTGGCCCATTCACTGTCTGAAATGGGATAGATGATACATGCCTCCAATAGTCTGGTCACTTCCTTTTTGACAACTTCCAAGATAGTGGGATTCAATCTTCTTTGGGGTTGACGGACAGGTCTTGCTCCCTCTTCTAAAAATATTCTGTGCTCACATACTTGAGGGTTGATGCCTACTATGTCTGCCAAACTCCACCCAATTGCCTTCTTGTGCCTCCTCAGTACATCAAGTAACTGCTCTTCTTGTTGAGAAGTGAGTTCCCTTGCAATGATAACTGGAAACTTCTGCTCATCTTCAAGATAAGCATATTTGAGGTGTGGAGGAAGAGGTTTTAATTCCAACTTCTGATCATGGGCAGGCTCTGGATTGTCTGGAACTTGTGAAAATGCCGAAGTGCCCTCGTTGTCAATCAAGAGGATCCCCACACTTGGACCTTGTCCAGTGTGCCTCTCTTCTAATTCTTCCTTGTAAACTGCAGCTACAGTTTCATCTATGACATCACACTGGAAGATAGAATGATCTTCTGGAGGGTTGTTTATGACTCCATTCAGATTGAAGATTACTATTCGGCCATCTATTTCAAAAGAGTATGTTCTTGAAAAAGCATCCAATTTGAATTTTGATGTCTTCAGGAATGATCTTCCAAGTAGGATTGATGATGGCTTATCTGAGTCATTATGGGGCATCTCCAAGATATAAAAATCAGTGGGAAATGTAAGCCCTTTAATGTTCACTAAAACATCTTCAGCAACTCCAGCCACTGTAATAATGCTTTTATCTGCTAACACAAAACGAGCTGCCAACCTTTTTAAGGGAGGGAGCCTCAAAATATCATATATAGACAAATGCATTATACTAACAGAGGCTCCTAAATCACACATGCAATCATAAATTACTACACCACTAATAGTACAACTAACTATACAAGGACATGGGTCACTACACTTCTCAGGTAATCCTCCCATTAAAGCAGATATGGAACTACCTAAAGGAATAGTTTCTAATTCATTAATTTTGTCTTTATGTATACATAAATCTTTTAGAAACTTTGCATATTTAGGTACCTGTTGAATAACATCAAAAAGAGGAACAGTTACCTCAACCTTTTTGAATATTTTTACCATTTTGGGATCGGGTTCCAGCTGCTTCCCTAGGCTTCCTTGCAAGTTGTGGAAATGGAATGGGAATGGTGTTTTCTGCAGTGTCTGCGCCTCTTGGTGCTTCCTTCTGTGGTTGGACTTCTTCTGTTTCAGTTATGTCCTGTATGTCCTCTTCCTCTTCAACATCTTTTATTTCTATGACCTCTTCAGCTGAAGCGTGCTCTGGTGGGCTTGGCTCCTCCTAATTCCTCTCCTGCAGTGTGGTTCCGGACCTTAGGGTGATGGCATTAATGCCCCCTTTCGGATTGGGTAATGGTTGAGAGGGAATTCCAGTGGAACTTGAAGGTTGGTTATTGGAATTTTGCATTGATCCAATCTGTGAGACAAGAGCTTGCAAAGTAGCGGTCAGACCATTCAGACTGGCATTAATGTTATTTTCCATGGTCTGTTGACTTCGCTCAAAAAATTTTAGTAACTCTTCATTAGGAGACGAAGAAGGGTGAGTAAATTGAGAGGTCTGCTGTTGGGTATTCTGTGGTCCTTGGGACTGCCTCAAGTGAGGTGCTCTGTAAGGTTGGTTCTGCTGCCTGTTGTTGTTATTATTCCACCTCTGATTTCCCTGATTATCTCTTCCTCCTCTGTTATTGTTGTTCCTCCAATTCTGGTTAGAAATGTCCTGCCATCCATGGTTATTATTTCCACCTTGATTGTACCATTGGTTGGGGCGGTCATAGAAGTTATGAGTGGATGCCACCATGTTGTCTTCCTGTTGGAGTTGCGGGCATTCATCAGTATAATGGCTATAATCAGCACAAATTCCACAAACTCTCTATGGGACTAACTGTTGGCCTTGCTGTGGTGAAGGAGATTGAGCTTGCTGAACTTGTTGTTGATTCAATTGCATTTGCTTCAGCAAGTTGGTAATTTCACAGATACTCTGAGTTAGAGCAGCAGTCTCTCTGCTAGAGGATACTTCTGCAACGGCTTTTGAACGGCCTTGCTTCTGCCCGTGGTTCCTAGTAGATTCAGCTAAGTCGCTGATCAGTTGCCATGCCTCATCAGTGGTCTTGTACTTCTTCATAGACCCATTGCTAGCACTTTCCAATGTGGTCTTATCTTGGGGCCTCATGCCCTGTGTGATATAGCTGAGTAACACTATCTTGTCGATCATGTGGTAGGGACATGCTTCCAGAAGATTATTGAAGCGCTCCCAGTATTCAAAGAGAGTCTCGTTGTCATCTTGAACAATCGTGGAAATGTCTTTGCTTAGTTTATCAGTAACTTCAGATGGAAAGAATATCTCCAAAAACTCTTTTCTGAGCGTATCCCAGTTGGATACATTTGCTAGGGGTTGGGTGTAGTACCACTCTCTTGCTTTTCCCTCAAGAGAAAACGGAAAAGCTTTAAGCAAAATTGAAGTTTCATCTGTACCGTCACGCCTGACAGTGGAACAGGCTACCTGAAAATCTCTCAAGTGCTTGATAGGCTCTTGAGCAGGTAAGCCATGAAACTTGGGCATCAAATTGAGTAGTGCGGTCTTTATTTCAAAATCTGTAGCCACCGCTGGGTGATGCGCTTGAAACGGTTGCATTGTAAAATCAGGGGCTCCTTCCTCCTGGATGGTAACTCTCCTAGGTTCTGCCATGTCGTCTGCACGTGAATCAACCGAATCAGTAGAACGGGGGCTGGTTTCTTCCTCAAGTGACGTTTCAGATCCGCCCTCAGAGCGGACTAACCGATGCCGAGCTCGCCTTATTCGTGAAATAGTCCTTTCAATTTTAGGATTGAATATTAGCAAGCGCGGATCAGGAAGTGAACGCGTCATTTGACGAAAGAAATAGGCAGCTCATAGTAGCAAAATAAAATAAAATGCAAATAAATAAATTCTAATTAATAACTTTAGCACTCTATTGCAACTCCCCGGCAACGGCACCAAAAATTGATGCGGGCAGAAATTGGTGAATTAAAAATTATTAGAATATATACGTTGCAAGTATAGTTCTTAACTCGCCAGAAATCCACCGCTCAATTTAGAAAGGTGTCACAGAAAATTGAAATTTAAAATACTGGGAGTATGAATCCCAGGTCGTCTCCCAACGAGTTGCAGGAAAGGGAGATATTTTATTAATCAGATGTTTTCGAAAAAGTTTGAGTTGAGTAAACAGGAAATTAAATTGATGAAATTGAATAATGTAAATAAAAGCCTTGACTGGGAGTTGATTACATGGAAGCCCTATTCTTGATGGAATACTCTAAGATTAATTGACAATTGAGAGTTATTTCGTTTAGTTATCCTTTACTAAGTAAGGGAAGGTAAAACAAGTTGGAATGCTGTTCTATCCACAAGTCCCAATCCACTCTGGGGAGGATTGGTGTCAGGAATTAGAGAGCAAACCAACAATAACCTAATTACAATCTTTCTCTTGAACCTTCCAACTCAAGGGTTCCTTTCAATCAACTCCCCATCAAGTTAGGGAACTACTCACTCATTGTAAAGGTAAAATTCATAGCATATAAAAAGGAATTAAAGAAAGACATTGTAAATAAAAATTAAAATAATAAATTAAAAATAAAAGTGATCCTTGTATTAAATAATCCTAAGAATATTCCAATGGTAAAATTAAACAAAGCAGAGAACATGAAAGAGTAAACCAAGTAAAGAAAACGAACTAGAATGACGAAGTCTTGATGAGGTAATAACTCTTCTCAGTGTTCCAATGCAAAGAGCAATCGCAAATTAAATCCTAAGAACTATGAATGTCTAGAGAGAAAACCTAGAGGAGGAGTAAAAAATAGATCTAATTTTAAACTTGTGTAGAATGAATGTTCTCTTTGGTTTCTGCATGTTCTCTGGCTCTAGTCTGCTGTTCTGGGCCGAAAACTGGGGCAAAATAGGGTCCAAAATTGCCCCCAGCGAATCCTACAGATTATGCAGATCGCGCATGTCACGCGATCGCGTCATCCATGCGGACGCATCATTCGCGCTTTTCCTCGCCACGCGTTCCCGTCGTCCACGCCTCCGCGTCGCTCGTGCTTTTCCAGTCCGCGCGGTTGCGTGAGCCATGCTGTCGCGTCACTGCGATTTCTCCTCTTTCGCGCGGTCGCATGAGCCATGCGGCCGCGTCACTTCTCGCTGGTTATCTCCTCAATTTCTTGTGTTCCTTCCATTTTTGCTAGCTTCCTTTCCAATCCCCAACTCATTCATGCCCTATAAAGCCTGAAACGCTTAACACACAGATCACGGCATCGAATGGAATAAAGAAGAATTAAAATGCATAATTAAAAGTCTCTAGGAAGTGGTTTTCAATCATGTAATAATTTCAGGAAGGAAATATAAATGCATGCTAAATTAATGAATAAGTGGGTAAGGATCATTATAAAACCATACAATTAAACACAATATAAACCATAAAATAGTAGATTATCAGGAGGTCATCGGCAATGGCGCCTACAAGCTAGAGCGGTTGGACGGCAATGAAGTTCCAAGGACCTGGAATGCGGGTAACTTAAGGAGATTCTATTCCTGGTAAGCAAGAAGCGCCAACCGGGCAGATGACCTACCGCTGAAAACGGTTTAGTAAGATCCGTGTTATTTTCTGTTGAGTTATTTGCCCTTGTCATATATTTACTATTACCTTGCCTTTGAACCATTTACCTATATTATTCGTCTACCATTTGTCGTTTCTTTTTTGCATTGAGCATTACTAGTTGAATGGTTACACCGGTTAAACGACGAAACGGTATGCCGAGACTGATCACCCCGGAAACCACCAAAGCAAAGAACATCGCCATGCGCGGTTACCAAAACAATAAAAGCCATGGTCTAGCTTCACCAATTACCATCAAAACGGTAAGCAAATATAAACAAATAGCCGACTACCAACAGAATGGTAAAGAGGATATAAAGTAAAAAGATTACCAACGAAGTGAGAAGAGAAGTAGTTCGTTACATGCCGACCAAATGGCAAACATATTTGTTAAAACTACGAAAGTTCTAAATCCACAAAAGTTTACAGTCTACAAAGCTAAAAGATATAGGTTACTTCTTCGGCATGTCAACAATCTTGCCATCCCTAATAGTTTTGAAAACGCCAACAGCCGAAGTATCAAATCTGGGCCGAAGTATCCCTAATAGTTTTGAAAGCACCCTTGCCCTGCTTCACAGTGTCCTTATACTTCTTCTTAAATTCAGCAGCTTCACCCTGGGCCGCCTTGGCCGACGAGAGGGCCTCATCCCGTTCCTTCTCTAGCACGACCACTCGACCCTGAGCAGTGTTAAGTTGACTTTCCAGGGTGAGCTCTCGCTCGGTAAGACGCGCTACGGAGGCTTCAACGGTCTTAACCTTTTCCTTAGCAGTCTGGGCCTCCTCCTCAACGACCTTGACCTTCTCCTCGACTATCTTGGCCCTCTCCTCGGCAGCAACAAGTTATTCTCGAAGCAACTTCACTTCGTCTCTGTACTTGGCATTGGCCTTGACTGAAGATTCAAGTTTCGTTTCCAAAGACTAGGTCCCCGCCAAGGCGGATTCCGCCTTCCTCGCTATAGCTGCCCCTCGAAGCAAAGTGCGGTACATCCACCTCGCCTGCGAAGCAAGGTCCCCACCATAAAAGAAGTCCTCTCCGGTAAGCAGCTGGGAATCAATGAAGTTCCCGGCATCAAAGTTCTTCTCCATAATGGTGAGAACCCCCTCCGGACTGGAAGACGGCCTCTTTTTCTTTGGATTCTCAACCAGCACTTCAATTTCAGGGCTAGAAGGCGATTTCCTTTTCCTTGAATCATCACCTTCCTCCTCGTTCCCCAGATCCCCCTCTGGTCGGTATCCCGAACCAGCTCCTACCTCCTGCTGAGGACCCGAGGTGGTGTTGGTTCTTGGCCCCTCCCCCTGGGAAGGTTGGGACGGGAGCTCAGGCTCAATGACATCGTCGGCTGACACCTCCTGGGCAGGGGTGGCGGAGTCATCATCATCACTGCCATCAGCTAAGAAGGTGTTGAATAGAGCATCAAGTCCTGTCACCTCGGCAGACATTGACACTGCAACAAAGCACGAGCCTATTAGTCGTCAAATCAAAACAACAAAAGAACAATTGTAAACACGGGTAAATTGCTATACGGCTACTCACATATATAATTCCTAGCCATGTCCCGATCACCCATAAGGAGATGGGGGTTAACAAGGTTCTTCCTAAAAACAGCCAACAATACGTCGGCAACCCTCTTATTCTCAAGGGATAACCCTTTATACGTTATTTTAGTGAAAGCATTAGCCCCAGCCCTGAAGCTCCAATAAGTCGGGATACGGTGCTCCCCTTCCAGGGTCAGCCAAAACGGGTGCTGACCTTCAGCCGGGCGAACTTTGAAGTATTTATCTTTGAATCCATGATATGAGTCCTCGAACAAGCCGAAGATCCTTCGACCCTGAGCTGCCCGGAAGGACATGAAATCCTTTTTTGCCCTCCCCTGCTTGGAAGGGTTTGTTAAGGTAAAAAGAAAAAGAAACACCTCGACTGAGGCCGGCAGCTCTAGAAACTCGCACACCATCTTGAAACAACGGATGGAGGCCCAGCTATTCGGATGCAATTGGGATGGCGCCACGTCACAGCAATTTAGCAGCGCCATTTGGAAAGGAGAAAAGGGGATGCGAACCCCCAGATATGTAAACATGGCTTTGTAGAACCAGATCCAATCGAGAACCTGGGGAGAGTGCAAGTTCAACTGGTATATCCTTTCCTATTCGGCGGGAACGAAAGCATCATAATTACTCTCCTCGTCTCCTCCCCCGCAAAGGTACTCTGCTTGTCGAAACTCCGTGAGCTCCTCCAAAGACATCTGGTTCGGGGTTTCCTTGACATCTGAGGTCACCCACGCATATCGGTCGTAGGGCGCCGGTCTCATGACCCCTACAATGGGATGCTGGACCATACCTACAGTGGGGGCACCACTCAAAATCAGTCTAAGAGGTCGGGATACCGGCACTACTACCAGAAAGCCTCCATACCACTACCAGAAACTATAACCAACCTACTCAATCGCTGCAACTACCAAAACAAAGACTAAAAAAGAAAAATCCTAAAATGGTAACCCTCCTACAGTATCTAACTAATGCTAAAACGCCAGTAAATATGCAGTTCATAACAACAGTGAAGTGCACATGCAAAATCAAGAAGATGAACAATGAAAACAAACGACACCACATTAATACCAGGGAAAAGGATAGGAAGCTTACCAGGATAGTGAAGACGATCAAGGAGGATCAAAGAATTGATAAAGATCTGGGCAAAACAGTGGCACGCAGTGGAGATTGTGGAAAGAAAGAGAAGAAAGCAAAGAAGATGCAACGACGATACAATAAAAATGAAGAGAAGCCAAATGAAAACTGAAAAAGAAACCAACTCTAAGAAGCGCGATGGACAGGGGCAAGATAGTCTTTTCCCACGGGTTTTGAATTGCCCATTAAGAGCATTAAATGCTCGACGTGAAGATTGAGACAACTAAGGACGCTCCCCAGAAGCAAACGGGCCTACGCGCGCGCAAGGAGGCGCGTCCTTACCACGGACGACCGACTAAGCGACAATACGTAAGGGAGAAAACAAAACACGCCACCAACGGCGCTCACAGCCATAGCTGGCGTGTTGGGGGCACTATTACGGCCTAGCCCAGCTGGCATGTTGGCCGACCCAGCCCGAAGATAAACCGATTTGCGCAGTCGGGTCAACGCGCACAACCCGTCTGGTCTATGACGCAGACACACGCCCCTGTTACCAGCTACATGACAGCTGTGAGAAATAAAACTTCCTGGAAGGGGGCTTTCCCCTATGGGGCCCGCCCTACTGACAGGGTATATAAGGGGAGGGTCCTATCCCTCCCCCCAGGTACGTCACCATATCCCTTATCCTCATACCACCTGCACCCCTTCTGACTTGAGCATTAGAGTGTCATTGCAGGTGGCGCCCCCCTCAACTCACAAAGATCTCGGGAAGTCGACGGCTCTCTCCCCTGGCGTTCCAGGCCCGAATCGAGACCAGGCCCTACCTTTGCACCCGACAAGCATCCCTGAACCGTCCGGTATCCGACTAACAGTACAGAAATAAAAATCCTTTTTTCCCTTTTTAGACCCCAAAATTCCCTTGTTTGCCTATGGCTGACCAACCTCCTCCGACACCATTCGAGCTTCTTTGGATGGTAACTGAGTTAAAATAGGCCAATCAGCATATGGCAGAACAAAATCAAAGATTGACAAACCAAATAGCCGAGTTGACCAATGCTCAGATTGAAAATAATGATTATCATAATGAGTGGCTAGAGGATGAGGAACACAATTCTGATCCAACGCACGTTTCTAAAACTCAACGGTAAGAAGAAGATCGGCAAGCCGACGAAGACGATGAATTGGACAATGCTGTTAGTCCATTCACTGCTGATGTCTTGAATTTTCAAATGCCCAAGAGGTTCACTTTACCAATGACCTTAACTTCCTATGACGGATTGAGCGACCCAAAGAATCACATCAAGAAATTCCGGTCTATTATGATAGTAAATGGTGGTTTTGACCCTGTTTTATGTCGTTGTTTTCCTACTATTTTAGATGGTCCTGCACTTGATTGATTTTGTTCTTTGCTTGTAGATTCTATTTCTCATTTTTAGAAATTGGCAAAGCTTTTTGAAGATCATTTTGCGGCATCTTCCATTTATCTACATGATTCCGACTACTTGAACATAATCAAACAAGGACAAAAAGAAAGTCTGAAAGACTATATTACTCGTTTACGAAGGTGGCAATTACTATCTCAGATCTTCACTATGAGGTGCATTTGCATGCCATCAAGAGCAGACTTTGGCCAGGAAAATTCCAAGAAGCAATCACCCTAGCAAAACCAAAAACACTTGCTGAGTTTTGGGAGAAGGCTAAAGGTCAGATGGAGATTGAGGAGCTCTGGCAGGCTAGAAAATCGGAAAAAGTCCACAATAACAAGGACAAGGAGAAATCTCGGGACAACAAAAAGATTTTCAAGCTAACTCCCAGTTATGACTCATATATACAATTCAACACCAAGAGGGAGGAAATAATCAAAGAAATCCTAAATGCAAAGCTCATCAAGCCTCTTTGGAAAGCTAGTAATTATCAGGATATGAAGAATGTGGATAAGTCCAAATATTTCACTTTCCACTAAAAGCATGGACACACTACCGATGAGTGTGTTATTGCCAAAGACCTGTTAGAGCGACTAGCCCGACAGGGCCATTTGGACAAATACATCAGCGGCCACATTCAAAAATGCACAACACACTCTACCAACCATTTCTCTACAGGACAACATTTCGGAGACAAGGAGAAGACCACTCATACTCACCTTGACCAACCACGAGGAGTCATTAACTGCATATCTGGAGGTTTCGCTGGTAGAGGGATCTCAAACTCCGCCCAAAAGCATACATACTGAGCTATCCACTTGGTAGAGGGTGCTTTCAGTGAATCCCAGTCTCCTCTTCATTTCCCAAAAATGACGTTCCAGCCGTCTGACTTCAACACAAACAGCACCAACCTAGATGATCTAGTTGTTATTTCTATCCAATTGGGAGACCTACTAGTGCAAAAAGTACTGCTCGATCCTGAAAGTAGCGCAGACGTCCTATTTTACTCTTCATTCCAGAAAATGAAGCTGAGCAATAACATACTTCAACCCTCCACTGGAGGTTTGGTCGGGTTTTCGGGTGAACGTGTCCCTTGGGATCTGTGTGATTACAAACCATACTGGGTGAGCATCCTTTAGCTAAAACTTCTGATGTTCAATATCTGGTTGTTGATTGTTTCAGTCCTTATAATTTAATACTTGGCCGACCTTTTCTAAATAGGTTTGGCGCTATAGCATCCACAATTTATCTCTATGTTAAGTTTCCTATGCAGGATGACCTCATTGCAACTATTCACATTGACCATCATGAAGCACGATTGTGCTACAATATCAGTTTGAGATTAGCAGCCGCAAGCCGAGCTATAGGTGCACAAGTGAACACTGTTCAAAATCCTGACAAGCTCACAACATTAGCCAATCTTGATCCAAGAGCTGAGCTCCTTGAACGACCAACACCAATGGAGGAGTTACAAAAAGTTTATTTAAATAATGATCCAACTAAATTTACCTATATAGGTACAATTCTAAGCTCAAAAGAGAAGGATACGCTTCAAAACTTTTTACAGCAAAATGCCGACTTATTTACTTGAACTCCTGCTGATATGCCTGCGATTGATCCCTCAATCATTTCTCACAAATTAGCACTCAATCCATTTGTCCGACCTATAACTCAGAAGAATCGCAACCTCGGCATTGAGAAAAAATAAGCTTCCTTGGAGGAAACTAAGAATCTCATAAATGCTGGCTTGATACAAGAAATCAGATTTACAACTTGGTTGGCCAACGTTTTAATGGTAAAAAAAATACAACGGTAAATGGCGCATGTGTGTTGATTTTACTGATCTTAACAAAGCATACCCAAAAGATGCTTATCCTTTACCATCTATTGATTCTTTTGTTGATAATGCTTTAGGCTATGCAACATTAAGCTTTATGGATGCATATTTTGGGTATAACCAAATTATGATGCATCCTCCTGATTAAAGTAAAACTGCCTTCATAACTGACTTTGGTAATTATTGCTATAAAGTGCCTTTTAAACTTAAGAATGCAGGAGCAACCTATCAACGCCTTATGGATGAAGTGTTTGCAAACCAAATCGGGCAGAATATGGAGGTTTATGTCGACGACATGGTGGCGAAAACAAAGCTCGACAACAAACACGTAGACAACCTCACTGAAATCTTTAATCAAATTAGATAGTATAACATGCGACTATATCCAGAAAAATGGGCCTTTAGTGTACAAGGAGGCAAATTTCTAGGTTCTTTGCTTACAAGCCGAGGTATAGAAGCTAATCCAGACAAGTGCCGAGCTATACTAGAGATGAAAAGCCCACAAACAGTGAAGGAAGTCCAATGTTTAATAGGGAGACTTGTTGCCTTATCCAGATATTTACCATGCTTAGCTTCTAAATCTTCTTATTTTTTCCAAACATTAAAAAAGAAAAAAAATTTTAACTAAAGGCTACCTGTTCGTACCACGGGTCGAGCTATGCGACCCGAGCTGACTTCAGACAGGAACGACCGACCTCTTCAGGTTGGATGGCCACCGACCTTTCCCTTAAAGAGCTCGGCCCAATCGCTATAAAGGCCCAAGTAGGTCCAGACAGAGGGACACAGCCCACTCCAAAGGCAGTTAGCCTAAAAGATAAGATGACTTCATTCAAAGATAAGATAAGATAACTAACTTATCTTATCTAGAAAGGTCAGCCCACACCACTATAAATACACTGAAGCACCCAGGTATAACTCATACTCTAATTCTACATAAAAACCTGCTTAAAGCCTGTGCTAACTTAAGTATCGGAGTCTCTTGCAGGTACCACCCCCTCCGGTGATCAAGGATCAGCAACATCTCAAGGTCCAGCAAGTCCGACACAACAGCTCCGACCACCACAGAAGATCTCATCCGAGATCGACCTTCAGTTTCAGATAACCCTCGGAACATTGGCGCCGTTGCCGGGGAACCTGGAAGTCATTCCATCATCATGGCGGACAACCTTGACAACGACCACAATTCTGATTTGGAAAACAGGATGCCACATAAGAACGCGGACATCACACCGAAAGATACATCTCACCAAAACGGAGACAAGCATTCTCCAAACACAGAAATTTTAGATTCCCTCCGAGAACAGCAGGAACGTCTCAAGCAGCTCGAACAAGAGGCAGAACACCAACGCGAAGCCGAAAGAGATCTCCAGAGGGAAACAAGACGACATCGAGAGTGAGAGGACAAGCTCCTAAAGCTCGAGGCTGACCTTAAGACCAAAACAATTCGATCTAGTCAGGAAGACAACTCCCACAAAGATCAAGACCCATTTACCAAAGAGATCATGAAAGCTAAAGTCCCAAAAGACTTCAAAGCTCCTGACATGACCCCATACGATGGTACCTCAGATCTGAGCCATCATCTCAGCAATTTCAGAAGTAGGATGTATCTCACGGATGCCTCAGACAGAATCCACTGTAAAACTTTCCCGACCACCTTAACCAAAACGGCAATAAAGTGGTTCAACAGCTTGCCACCAAGGTCAATAGCAAGCTTTGATGACCTCGCCAAGAAGTTTCTAGCCAGATTCTCCATCCAAAAAGACAAAGCCAAACATGCCCCAAGCCTGTTAGGGATTAAGCAAGGAGATCGGGAGAGCCTCCGCAACTACATGGAAAGATTCAACATGGCATGTTTAGACATACAAAGTCTGCCAACAGAAGCAGCCATCATGGGTCTTATCAATGGTCTGGGAGAAGGACCCTTTAGCCACTCCATATCAAAAAAGCATCCAATGTCTCTAAACGAGGTACAAGAACGGGCAGAGAAGTATATCAACATGGAGGAAAATTCTCGACTAGGGAAAACCTCACAATCCGGACTCTCTTACCCCCTCGAGACAAGGATAAAGAGTCCAGGAAAAAAGAAGACCAGCCAAATGAAAAACCTAGAAAATACCACAACTACACTCCCCTCAGAGTGTCCTTTGTGGATGTATACCGAGAGATGTGCAACACTAAAAAGATCCCGCCCCCTCGTACGATTAAACATAAAAGAGGAAGAGGAAATCGGACAGAGTATTGTGAATACCACCGAATCTATGGACATTCCACCAACGACTACTTTGATCTAAAGAATGTCATTGAAAAACTAGCACGAGAAGGGAGGTTAGATCGATTTCTGGCTAATAAAGCAGACGAGCCAAGGAAAAGAAGAAGGGAGGAAGAGATCGGACGAGCTGAACGTCCCAATCATACCCTGAAAGGCATGTCCACATGATCAATGGAGGATTCGCAGGAGGAGGGATCTCTAAGTCGTCACGTAAAAGACACCTTAAGGAGGTGTATCATGTTGGAGAAGGAGACAGGTTGGTCGACCTCCCCCATATCACCTTCACCAAAGAAGACGTTGTGGGCATCATCCCAGGGCATGATGACCCCATGGTCATTACCATAATACTGGCCAACGCAAACCTCCACAGAACACTAATCGACCAGGGAAGTTCCGCAAACATCTTGTTCAAATCCGCCTTTGATAAGCTCGGCCTACAAGAAAAAGAGCTCAGAGCATATCCGAATATCTTGTTCGGACTGGGAGACACTTCAATCCAACTACTTGGATATATCTCACTGCACACAACCTTTGGAAAAGGAACTCGGTCCAGGACATTTAACATAGACTACATAGTAGTCGACGTGAGCTCAGCCTATAACGTCCTAATAGGTCGGACAACGCTAAACCAGCTCGCCATAGTAGTCTCCACTCCACATCTGTGCAAGAAATTTCCAACTTCAGAAGGGATCGCCACGATAAAGGGAGACCAAAAGATTGCGCGACGCTGTTACAATGAAAGTCTAAACCTTAAAGGCAACCCCAAAGGGGAGGAAATCAACACTATCGAACTCAGGAGAGTACGTGCTCATGAGGAACTTCGACCGCGACCCGAAGGCAAGATCAAAGAAGTCCAGATCGGGGATGCCCACGATAAAACAACAAATATCGGGGCAACCTTAAAGAGAGACTTAAAAGAGCCACTGATACAATTCCTAAGGGATAATGCCGATCTCTTTGCATGGAAGGCAGCGGATATGCCCGGCATAGATCCCAAGCTAATGTGCCATAAGCTGGCAGTATACCCTAGATCTCGGCCCGTGCAACAGAAACGCAGGAAGCTCGGGCCAAAAAGATCCCAAGCTGTGGAAGAGCAAGTGCAAGCTTTACTAGAGGCAGGGTTCATAAGGGAGGTCAAATACCCATTATGGCTAGCCAACATTGTCTTAGTGAAGAAGTCAAATGGCAAGTGGAGAATGTGTACTGACTACACCGATCTCAATAAGGCCTGCCCAAAAGATCCCTACCCGCTCCCAAACATAGATACTCTAGTGGATGCCTCTTCCGAATACAAGTAGTTCTCCTTCATGGATGCCTATTCAGGATATAACCAAATCCCAATGTACCCACCTGATCAAGAAAAGACCTCGTTCCTAACCCCAAAGGCAAACTATTGCTATATAGTTAAGCCATTCGGGATCAAAAACGCAGGGGCTACCTACCAAAGATTGATGAACAAAGTCTTTGCTGACCATATTGGAAAGCTAATGGAGGTTTACGTAGATGACATGCTGGTAAAAACACAAAGTGAGGAATCATTGTTGTCCAACCTCACCAAAGTGTTCGACACCATCAGAAAGCACGGTATGCGACTTAATCCCGCAAAGTGCACCTTCGCAGTAGAGGCTGGCAAATTCTTAGGCTTCATGCTCACCCAAAGAAGAATCGAGGCAAATCCAGATAAATGCCGGGCTATACTCAACATGAAAAGTCTGACTTGCATCAAAGAGGTACAACAGCTCAACGGCAAACTGGCAGCTTTGTCCAGATTTCTGGCCGGATCATCCATAAGATCTCTCCCCTTTTATGCAACATTAAGGAAGGGAAAGAGGTTTGAATGGATAGCAGAGTGCGAGCAAGCATTCCAAGATTTCAAAAAATTCTTGGGGCAACCACCCATTCTTACCCGACCACGGGAAGGAGAAGCACTCATACTATACCTCGCCGTAGGAAGTTGGGCAATAGCCTCAGCATTGGTCAAAGAGGACGAGAGCGGGCAACAACCAATCTACTTCATCAGTAAGGCTCTACAAGGAGCTGAACTAAACTACCAAAAAATAGAAAAGTCTGCCTACGCCCTCATACTCACTTTCCAACGACTTCGACCATACTTTCAAGCTCATACCATCAGAGTACGAACCAACCAACCCATAAAAGGCATCCTACAAAAAACAGACTTAGCTGGAAGAATCCTACAGTGGACAATTGAATTATCCGAATTCGATCTTCGATATGAAGCTCGGACAGCCATCAAATCACAGTACCTGGCCGACTTCATTGCAGAATACACTGACGCCCTGGGAACCCCATAAAATGGAATCTCTACGTGGACGGCTCTTCAAACAAAATCGGGAGTGGCGCAGGTGTAATTATAAAAAGTGATCAGGGAACCCAAATCGAGTTCTCACTAAAGTTCGAATTCCCTGCTTTAAATAATTAAGCTGAGTATGAGGCATTACTGGCTGGTTTGAGGCTGGCTAGGGAGGTAGGAGTTCAAAAGCTTGTCATCTTCAGCGATTCACAAGTAGTTACCTCATAAATAGATGGAAGCTACCAAGCTAAGGACCCTACCATGAAAAAATATCTGGACAAGACCAGAGACCAGCTCGGACAATTCGGAGAATATGAGGTCCAACATATATCTCGAGAACAGAACACTCGAGCTGATGCACTCTCAAAACTAGCCAGCACCAAACCAGGGGGCAATAACAGAAGCCTCATCCAAGAAACATTGCCAAGTCCACCGATCTCGGAAGAAGAAAATGTCCTAACCATTTCAGGTCGGGATCAAGGATGGATGGCCCCCATAATCAACTACCTCAAATCAGAGATACTTTCCACAGATAAGAAGGAGGCAAAAAGGCTAATACGAGAGGTACAGTACTACACCATAGTAGGCGACATCTTATATAGGAGAGGGATCTCAACACCCATCCTAAAATGTGTGCCGACCTCTAATACAAGGGAAGTCTTGGAAGAAGTACATGGTGGCATGTGTGGCAACCACCTGGGGGCACGAGCTCTTTCTAAAAAGGTACTCCGAGCCGGTTTTTTCTGGCCAACCTTGGAAAAGGAAGCAACAGAGTTCGTCAAAACATGCCCACCATGTCAGAAGCATGCTAACTTCTCTATCGCTCCACCAGAGGAGCTCATTAGTGTTATGTCGCCCTGGCCATTCGCAAAGTGGGGGCTCGACCTCCTTGGACCCTTGCCCCAGGGGTCAGGACAAGTCAAATTTCTCATTGTGGGAATAGACTATTTCACAAAGTGGATTGAGGCGGAGCCCTTAGCTAATGCTACCGCCCAAAGAAGTTAGAAATTTCTATATAGGAACATTATCACAAGGTTTGGGGTCCCTTACTCCATCACCACAGATAATGGCATTCAGTTCACAAACACAGGTTTTAGAAATTTGGTAGCTGACTTGAAAATAAAATACTAATTCACATCTGTAGAACACCCACAAGCCAACGGACAGGCAAAAGCTGCCAATAAAGTCATACTGGCTGGATTAAAAAGGAGACTATGGGACGCAAAGGAAACTTGGGCTGAAGAGCTCCCACAAGTCCTATGGGCATATCGGACAACTCCACACTCCACCACAGGAGAATTACCCTTTCGACTCGCTTATGGGATGGAGGCAATGATCCCAGTGGAAATAGAAGAAAGATATCCTAGAATGATCTTCTACAATGAAGAGGCCAACTCACAAATTCAAAAAGAGGAGCTTGACCTACTTCCAGAAGTCCGAGAAAGAGCTCGGATTAGGGAGGAGGCATTAAAGCGTCGAATGGCTCTAAAGTATAACCAGAAGGTAGTCCAACGAAGCTTCACCACCAACGATCTCATCTTAATCCGAAATGACATCGAAGCAGGTCAATCAGGAGAAGGGAAGCTAGCAGCTAACTGAAAAGGACCCTACCGAGTTGTCAAAGTACTAGGGAAAGGTTACTACAAGGTGTCCGACCTCGAAGGGCGAGAGCTGCCAAGGTCATGGCATGCCTGTAACCTAAGAAGGTACTATAGTTAGAAATTAATAAAAAAAAAATCTTAGGTTAAGGTGCACTCTTTTTCCTGAAAAAGTTTTTTAATGAGGCGCCAGGCCAAGATCTACAAAATTGCCCGACTTAGAAGGATAAGCACTCATATGTATATATTCCTGTTTATATTCCTATTTGAATAAAGTTTTTCAGATTCCCTAAAAAGTTTCCTACCAAGACGCATTAATCTAAGCTCACAAAAATGCAAAAATTCATCGACCGATTATAAAGAAGTCGGCAAGGTGAAAACTAAATTCATCGTCTGATTATGAAGAGGTCGGCAAGGTGAAAATTCATCGTCCGATTACGAAGAGGTCGGCAAGGTGATAGCGGTAAGAGCAAGTTAATGCAAGAAGTTATAAAAAGTAAACCGTAAAAAGCGACCTGACGAGGTCTGACTAAAAATGGATTACAAAAAATAACTTCAGAAGGCCCGCCAGAGAAGCCGGACCATTGAAAGGATCACTAAAAAGGGACGAAAACATCTCAGAAAGGCCAAAGAAAGGCCAGGAATGCTTTGCTAAAAGGTACGAAGTTTGAAAAAAGACACTACTTAAAAAGAAAACGCACAAAACCAAAGGAAGTGCTAAAAAGTCGTCCAACTAAACTATAAAGAAAAGGTTCCCCTTGGAACACTACCTAAAAAGTTGTTGAAATATGACTGAAAAGCTCAGACAAAGAGGTCGCGCAATCAAAGAGGCTCAGGAACGACCTCAAAGAAAGGAAAAAGGCAAAAAAAAAAGGTAGGAAAACAACCTAAGGCTTAGAAACGTGTGCTAAAAGGGACACAACTCTGCCCAAAAAAGCCACGACTCCACGACAAGGCTATCAAAATCGTTCGGACAAACTAAAAAGATTCTACGAGAACGCTAAAAAGTTGTCGGACGAGTTAGCTCCGAGGATCACCCCGCCCAAACAGAAAATAGACAAAATAAGAAATGACCAAAAAGAGGTCGGACAGAAAAATAGAAACCCTCTATAAAAAAACCCACAAAGGGTGCGAAGGTATGGTCAACATATCAGACAAACATATCCATCAAAATAAAATATTAAAGACTCAAAAGGCCACCTAAGGGGCAGCCTCAGAGTTTAAAAGTGTTTTGTTTTTCCAAAATAAAGTTGCATAGAAGCAACTAAATGTCAAGAGATTCAACCATATAAAAAGTTACAAAAAACTAAAGTTCAAAAAGTCCACAAGCCGGACTATACAAATACACAGAGATCATAAGGGGTTCAAAGTCTCCCCGGTAGCAGCATCCTGGGCTGAAGGAGGAGGAATGGTCTTCAAAGGGGTTGCATCCACAGTCCCATCCTCCTGGTTCAGAATTTTAACATCAGGATCAGACTCGGGATGGTCAACCTCAGCCGAAGGAGTTGAAGAAGTCGAGGCGGCAGTAGCTTGGCCGGCGATGCAGGGGGAGGACCTTCATCTTCATCGTCCGGGGCAGGTACAATCTTGCCATCCTCCATTACATTATCCAGAATAAAGAGAGTCAGGTCGAGTTCAGGGGCAAGAACCCGGACTTGGGCCTTCAAGTTCTCATAAGCATCAGTCACACTGCCCACCAGGTGACCCTGAAACTCGGTATAATTAGCCTGGGCAGACTGAATCCTTTCCCTGGCCTCCAACAGCTCACCATAAATGCGAGTATAGCTCTCTTTATACTTTTTCGCGCTTCCTCAGCCAGGTTTGCAGCAGCCTCAGTAGCAGTAGCTCGAGACTTCTCCCTCTCCACATCCAGCTCCAACTTTGCCACCTTAGCGTCAAACTCATCCTTCAAACCCTTGATTCTATTGAATTCGGACTTGGTATCCTTCATAAAGGCTTTAGTTGCATGGACCGGAGAATCCTGGACCGTACAGAACAAAGCCGCACCCATATGGGCCATTCGAACACTATTGCTGGTGATGAAATCCAAGTGATGAAGGATGGACACATCATCCATTGGAAGTTGGCCATAGGGAGCAATCTGTTCATCAACAAACCCCACGACGTCAAAATCCTGGGCATCCAAGTTATAAGGACCAACAGTCTTTTGCTTTTTCGGAGGAGGACCAGCAGTAGAAGAAGAGGTAGCACCGGAAATCGGTTGAACTGGGTCAGAAGGAACCGTCCGGACCTGAGGGGTCGGAATGACCTTCCTCGGCCCAGAAGCACCCGAGGTCGGCTTCCTTGGAGGTAGTTGGGAAGACCCATCAGCAGGAGTTTTTGCAGACAGATTCTCTATAGCTATCGCCTTCTTTGCCCTACGAAAGGCCTTCATGGAATCCGAAGACTTCATCATTTCTGAAAAAGAAGCCAGCAAAACCAAGTAAGAAAGGGATAAATCGGCAAACAAACAAAGAAAAGAAAGGCTAAAAAGAAGTCGGCCACTACCCAGTTCAGCTCGGAGAAGGGAAGGATCTCCCAAAAACTTCTTTGTATCCAGGTGATGGTGCTCCCCCCAGTTCTCCTTTAACACACCTACAAAGGCTTGTTCTACTTCACTCAGACTCTCCCAGGGATACTTGACTACTACTACATTCTCTTTCCACGATAAAGGAAAGGTGGGTTCATTATTTTCATATAAAAAGAAGGGCCGAGCTCCCTCAACAGCTCGGACCTTGAAGTAATAGTTCTTGAAGTCGCGAAAGGACTCGTCATACATCGAAAACACTTTCTTTTCTTGAGTAGCTCAGAAAGAAATCCAAGAGGCTTTCTTCTTAGCTACCCCAGGCTTGGTCAACACGAAAAGGTGTAGAAAGAGAGTTTGGGTAGGTCGGACATCCAATTCTTGACACAACAGCTGAAAAATATTTATGAAACCCCATGAGTTCAGATGGAGTTGAGAAGGGGCCACATTACATGACCACAACAGGTCGGTCTCAAAAGCAGAAAAAGGGATGGTGATACCCAGCTAACTAAAAAAGTAGTCATACGCATAGAAAAGTGACGTTCTCCCTGAGTTAAAGAAGAAAAACAAACCCTCTCCTCAGGGTCAGGCGACACCAGTTCATAGTTCTTCTCATCATCCCTATTAGTACAAATCCTATGAAATCTCCTAAGTCGTACACAATACTCGGGGTCAGCTATAGTCACACACATAAGAACTATTGAATCCAGCCAATCGGCCATACCAGCGGGAACTTTCGAAGACATCTTGACAATATTTTTTTGGGAAGATATAGGCCAACTATCCCTACAGAATGAAAAAGAAAAATTGGATTACTACCAAACAACCCGGGCAAAAAGGAAACAACCCGGACAATAAAAGTAAATAGCAAGTGTCAGATACGACAGTAAAAGGAAAACCCCAAGACTCACGCCAAAGTCCAGGGGCACCCTTTGGAGGCAACAAACAAGCAAAAAGCCATCATCGTCAAACAGACCACGCAAAAATCCAAAAACCTACAAACCTTTCTCTTCTACCAATAATTCATCATCAAAGCTACAACCTTTCTCTACCAAACAATTCAAACGAAAGCTTTGTATGAAGAGATGCAGGAACAGCGGCAAAGCCAAAAAGCCCTAAGGAAGCAAAAACTACCAGAAATACAAAAAGACGCACATCATAGCGACAATCAGGCACAAAGATGCAATCTTTCGAAGAAAGACTCAAACTTTTCAAATCAAAACTCAAGCAAAAATTAAAACTTTGAGAAATACGCGACAAGTGATGGCATGCAGAAAGAACGACTGTTGAAAAGTGAAAGGAAGAAAAACCAACCTGTGGAGGAGAAGACGACAACTGCTTAAAGACGAGCGGACGACGCGCCAAACAATCGCTTTCAGGTAAAAGAAAATAGGCTTGGGGGCATGAAAACGAGAGAACGAAGCACCACAACGAACGAAAAGATGAAGAGAAAGGAGAGAAGAAACTGTAAAGTGATTCTTTGAAATTTAAAAATGAGAAATGAAAGAGGAAAAAAGGAAAACGGCGAAGGGAAATTAATGAGCATTTAAACCTCGCACGTTCCCAAGAAAGCGCAACGCGCGCCGCAATTAAAAAGGAAAAAAGAAAAACGCTTCGCATTCAAGGAGTCCAGCAGGAGTTATACAGAGACCGACTAAAAGACAAAAATGCTCGAGCTTGACTTCCTCAAAGGGTCGAAGTCTAAAGACACGACCTTAAGGGTAAGATCGAGCCCAAGCAGGGGCACTGTTCATACCATGGGTCGAGCTATGCGACCCGAGCTGACTTCAGACAGGAACGACTGACCTCTTCAGGTTGGATGGCCACCGACCTCTCCCTTAAAGAGCTCGGCCCAATTGTTATAAAGGCCCAAGTAGACCCAGACAGAGGGACACAGCCCACTCCAAAGGCGGTTAGCCTAAAAGATAAGACAACTTCATTCAAAGATAAGATAAGATAACTAACTTATCTTATCTAGAAAGGTTAGCCCACACCACTATAAATACACTGGAGCACCCAGGTATAACTCATACTCTGATTCTACACAAAAACCTGCTTAAAGCCCGTGCTAACTTAAGCATCGGAGTCTCTTGCAGGTACCACCACCCTCCGGTGATCAAGGATCAGCAACATCTCAAGGTCCAGCAAGTCGGACACAACAGCTCCGACCACCACAGAAGATCTCGTCCGAGATCGACTTTCAGTTTCAGGTAACCCTCGGAACACTACCTTTTCAAAATCCTCTATCTTACAAAAGCCTATTCATGTACTTATCTATTACTGACTGGGTTATAAGTTTTGTTCTTGTTAAGAAAGAGAAAAAGTACAACGACCTATTTACTTTGTCAGCAAGTCACTGCAGCATGCCGAGCTTCGTTAGCCAAAGATAGAGAAACTAGCTCTCGCTTTGGTATTCTCAGCTAGACGACTCCGACCATACTTTCAGAGTCACGTCATCAATATCCGGACTGACCAACCACTAAGACAAGTTCTCAATAAACTAGAGCTAGCTGGCTGACTTATAAGATGGTCAGATGAGCTTTCCAAATTTGACATCAAATATCAAAGCAGAGGTTCGATTAAATCACAATACTTAGCAGACTTTGTCACTGAGTTCACTGTCCCTAATTTGGACCAGTATTCTATGGAATGGACTCTTTATGTGGATGGTGCATCTAATCCACAAGGATGTGGTGCCAGCGTCCTCCTTGAAGATGGTAATGGATTTGCCCTTGAACATTCTTTGCACCTCTCTTTTAAAGCAAGTAACAACCAGATAGAATACGAAGCTCTAATTGCAGGTTTAAGGTTAGCAATTGACCTACATATCTCAGAACTCAAGGTATATTGTGACTCTTTACTAGTTGTACAACAGGTAAACGATGTCTTTGAAGTTAAAGATCCTTTACTAGAAAAATACCTGGCTATGGTAAAATCTCTCATTTCTAATTTCTCTAAGTTTGAAATTCATCACATACCTAGGGAACACAATCACCGAGCTGACATTTTATCTAAACTTGCAAGCACACAATCACACATTTCCATTCTTTATCAATCTACCTTGCTCACCCCAAGTATCAATCTAACCGAGCTTTTAAGTGTCACTCAAGAAGAAGATTGGAGATGGCCCTATATCCAATACCTCAAAACTGGAGATATCCCACCATAAATTAATAATGTTCGAAAGTTTAGATAACAAGCATCCTTTTTTACAATATTAAATAATCTTCTATATAGACAAGGTTTTTCTCATCCGTTGTTAAAATGTCTTTCCAGGTTAGAGACCAACCTAGCTCTAGCAGAAGCCCATGAAGGAATTTGTTGTACACACGTGGGAACAAGAAGCTTATTCTCAAAAATACTTCGTGCCGAATTCTTTTGGCTGACCTTACAGCAAGATTGCAATGCCAAAGTCAAAGCTTATTTGAATTGTCAAAAGCACTCCCCAATTATGCATATTCTAGCTGGGATCTTGCATAATTTTAAAGTAAGTTGGCCTTTTTACCAATGGGGGTTTGATATCCTCGTCCCTTTTTCATTAGCACCAGGTCAGGTAAAATTTTTAGTAGTTGCTATCAATTATTTTTCCAAATGGATTGAAGCTCAACCATTAGCTAAAATAATATCTCAACAAATGATTTCCTTTGTTTGGAAGTATATCATATGTAGATTCGGTATACGTCGGCACATTATCACTAACAATGGTTGCCAGTTTGCCGATCAGAAATTTGGCAAAACCTGAAGATAACACAACATTTTTCTTCAGTGGAACATCCACAAACAAATGGCTTAGCCGAAGCAGCCAATAAGGTCATCTTGCATGCCTTACGCAAAAAGCTAGACGATGCTAAAGGGCACTGGGCCGAGCTTATTCCAAAAATTCTTTGGTGTTACAACACTATTGTCCATTCAACAACAAAGGAAATGCCTTTTGACTAGTATATGGGTCTGAGGCTATGATTCCCTTGGAGGTCTCACAATCATCCCTCCAAACTCAATTCTTTGATTCTTAATTACAAAATGAAGCTTGGCAAATTGACTTAGATACCATTGAGGAAATCCGAGGTGAAGCGACACTACATCACCGAGCTATGCAATAACACATAACTCGACGATATAACCAAAGAGTCAACCCCCGATCTTTTCACGTCAACGACCTGGTACTCAGAAAAACTGAACAGGCACAAAGACCTGCATCACAAGGAAAACTAGCAGCAAATTGGGAAGGACCATTCCAAGTCATTGAAATATTAGAAAACGGCGCATACCGTTTATAATATCTAAATGGTACCACTTTACCTAATACTTGGAATACTTCCTCTTTAAAGCTCTATTATAGTTAAAAGACAGGGACAGACTTATACTCTTTTTCCTACTCACAAGATTTTTTTCAACAAGAGTTTTGCTTGGAGAGATTTTAACGAGGCAAGCCTATCTGCACCTTTGTAATCAAGGGTCACAAATATTATATACTCAATTTTTTCTCTCATATCCGAGTTATTAATCGATATTCTCCTCCTTTACCGATCTAGATCTTTTTATCAAGACTTATGACTTATATCTCATTCCGATCTTACTACAAACAAATGCTTCACGCATATTATAATCTCATCCATTAATGGTGACATTTTTGGAATGAAATTCTATAAAAACTTATATCAATCAATAAAATCGTTACTAATTTTTCAGGGTTATTCAAACTCCCTGAGCTATATTTTATGAAAGAGTCAATTTAACGGAACCTTTTCAAATATCAACTAAACAATTAAGTTTCATTATGAAACTACAATGTAACAGACATTTTCAGTTTTCCGTTTACAATTCATTTCCAACAAAACTTATCAGTCCCGACTAATAGGTCGTCTTAACTTCAAATTGGAATAACGAATCAAACAAGATCTACAAAAAGACTAAATTTAGAACACATCTCAAATTGGCATTCCACATCATTAAAGTATTTTAAATACTTTGTTTATAATGCAACTAACATCATGCAAATAGTTCAAATATTACAAACTAGCCACCAAAGTCTATATCATACTTAACAAAATAAAACAAGTTCAAAATAACTAAAACATAATCAAAAGAGCTAGTTCTTCGCTCCATTCTCACCCTCCTCCTTGACAAGGACAACACCATCATCATCAATAAGCATATCCTTGTGCACCACTTTTACCGGATCCATAGCACTCTAGTCTTGATTAGGAATCAAGAACTTTGCTTGACTAACAGCTCTCTCAAAACTTTCCGCAAACACATCTAAAATTTCAACCTCTTTTCCTCTTTCCAAATTTTTCATTTTCAGAGTTGTCTCTATCATTTGATTCTTCATATCCTCCATATCATTCTTCTTCTTTTTCAAAAGCTCGGCATCCTTCTCACAAGCATTCTTAGCAGTTTTCAATTCCTCCTCTTTATAAACAACTTTTTCCTTCAACTCCGATATCAATTTTTTATTCTCAGCAATTTCTACTCTCAAATTCTCAGAGTCATTTTTCTCCATCAATCTCTGGTGCTTGTTTTCTTGGCTTCGACCAATACTCGCCAAATGCAAGCCGAGTATCTGACCAACATATCATCAAAAATCCTTTCTTCACAAAATAAAAAAACTACAAAAATCATACGAATACCTGCATATATTAATCGATGGCAACATCACCAATGTCCATAGCCAGCTTTGTGTCAGACGAAGCCTACAAAACCTCATCGGTCACCACCAAGAAGGGAAAGTTCTTATCCCAAATGGATGTCCCATCACCCACCTCCGAAAAAGAGTGCAACTTTTTTTGGTTACTCACAAAATTAGTCATCTCCTCCAGCGAGACCCCCTTTCCAGCCCATCAACATCATCATCGACAACAATTAGCTCGGTTTTCCTCTTTTTGAAAACCATAGGCTTCCTTTTTGAAATAGATTGATTCGCCTTGCCTTCTCCATCCCCCTCTGGGTTAGACGATGACCCTTCCTTATCCACATTTTTACTTCTAAGCTGAGCACTTAAGGTCGTCGCAGTCATGCCCGGATACTTGCCACCTACAATAAACAAGTACTAAATTATTCAAGGTAACATAAAAGCCATTTTTCCACTACATTATTAAATCCCTTACCAAAATACCTCACCACAAACTCCTTATCATCTTCCCATGAAAGTATCTCATAAATAGATTCAACTTGCCATTCTTTATATGACTCAACAAAAACTCTATTACACATGCATCTTTGCTATTAATTTCTTCTGGCCCTAGCATATGCATTAGTTGAGAACACCAGTAAAGGAGAAATTTTTCACCCAAAACGAGAATTTCTCTTCAATACTTTTGATTTTCAGAAACATTTCTTTAAAATCCTTTAAAGAGGATTTATACAGTTTAAAAATTCCTAAATCTGGAGAACTATTTAAGTTCACCCAAACTTCTTTTCCACACTCCCTTTGCTTGAAATAAAGAGAAAAATAGGCTCAATGTAGGTTTCATTTCCAAATATTCCATTATAAAACATCTAAAAAACGCCCACCCATTGGGATGAAATTGAGATGGAGCGCAGTTCAATTGCCTCAAAACAAAGCATTCAAAATTTGTAAAAGGCAGTTTCACACGCAACTCTTGCAAAATACAGCTATGCATATAAAAGAACTCAAAATCATTTCTTTTATGAAAGACATGTTCTACCCTTGTACATGGCAACAACACAACATGAATACCAGAATCCTCCCTCACTATTTTCTGCTTATCAATCTCACTCACACTCTCTTCATGAATAAACAAAGAACAACAAATTTTGACATCCTCCCCAACCCAGTTATATGACCCATCATCCTCCTTCATCATTTCTGAAAAAGAAGCCAGCAAAACCAAGTAAGAAAGGGATAAATCGGCAAACAAACAAAGAAAAGAAAGGCTAAAAAGAAGTCGGCCACTACCCAGTTCAGCTCGGAGAAGGGAAGGATCTCCCAAAAACTTCTTTGTATCCAGGTGATGGTGCTCCCCCCAGTTCTCCTTTAACACACCTACAAAGGCTTGTTCTACTTCACTCAGACTCTCCCAGGGATACTTGACTACTACTACATTCTCTTTCCACGATAAAGGAAAGGTGGGTTCATTATTTTCATATAAAAAGAAGGGCCGAGCTCCCTCAACAGCTCGGACCTTAAAGTAATAGTTCTTGAAGTCGCGAAAGGACTCGTCATACATCGAAAACACTTTCTTTTCTTGAGTAGCTCAGAAAGAAATCCAAGAGGCTTTCTTCTTAGCTACCCCAGGCTTGGTCAACACGAAAAGGTGTAGAAAGAGAGTTTGGGTAGGTCGGACATCCAATTCTTGACACAACAGCTGAAAAATATTTATGAAACCCCATGAGTTCAGATGGAGTTGAGAAGGGGCCACATTACATGACCACAACAGGTCGGTCTCAAAAGCAGAAAAAGGGATGGTGATACCCAGCTAACTAAAAAAGTAGTCATACGCATAGAAAAGTGACGTTCTCCCTGAGTTAAAGAAGAAAAACAAACCCTCTCCTCAGGGTCAGGCGACACCAGTTCATAGTTCTTCTCATCATCCCTATTAGTACAAATCCTATGAAATCTCCTAAGTCGTACACAATACTCGGGGTCAGCTATAGTCACACACATAAGAACTATTGAATCCAGCCAATCGGCCATACCAGCGGGAACTTTCGAAGACATCTTGACAATATTTTTTTGGGAAGATATAGGCCAACTATCCCTACAGAATGAAAAAGAAAAATTGGATTACTACCAAACAACCCGGGCAAAAAGGAAACAACCCGGACAATAAAAGTAAATAGCAAGTGTCAGATACGACAGTAAAAGGAAAACCCCAAGACTCACGCCAAAGTCCAGGGGCACCCTTTGGAGGCAACAAACAAGCAAAAAGCCATCATCGTCAAACAGACCACGCAAAAATCCAAAAACCTACAAACCTTTCTCTTCTACCAATAATTCATCATCAAAGCTACAACCTTTCTCTACCAAACAATTCAAACGAAAGCTTTGTATGAAGAGATGCAGGAACAGCGGCAAAGCCAAAAAGCCCTAAGGAAGCAAAAACTACCAGAAATACAAAAAGACGCACATCATAGCGACAATCAGACACAAAGATGCAATCTTTCGAAGAAAGACTCAAACTTTTCAAATCAAAACTCAAGCAAAAATTAAAACTTTGAGAAATACGCGACAAGTGATGGCATGCAGAAAGAACGACTGTTGAAAAGTGAAAGGAAGAAAAACCAACCTGTGGAGGAGAAGACGACAACTGCTTAAAGACGAGCGGACGACGCGCCAAACAATCGCTTTCAGGTAAAAGAAAATAGGCTTGGGGGCATGAAAACGAGAGAACGAAGCACCACAACGAACGAAAAGATGAAGAGAAAGGAGAGAAGAAACTGTAAAGTGATTCTTTGAAATTTAAAAATGAGAAATGAAAGAGGAAAAAAGGAAAACGGCGAAGGGAAATTAATGAGCATTTAAACCTCGCACGTTCCCAAGAAAGCGCAACGCGCGCCGCAATTAAAAAGGAAAAAAGAAAAACGCTTCGCATTCAAGGAGTCCAGCAGGAGTTATACAGAGACCGACTAAAAGACAAAAATGCTCGAGCTTGACTTCCTCAAAGGGTCGAAGTCTAAAGACACGACCTTAAGGGTAAGATCGAGCCCAAGCAGGGGCACTGTTCATACCATGGGTCGAGCTATGCGACCCGAGCTGACTTCAGACAGGAACGACTGACCTCTTCAGGTTGGATGGCCACCGACCTCTCCCTTAAAGAGCTCGGCCCAATTGTTATAAAGGCCCAAGTAGACCCAGACAGAGGGACACAGCCCACTCCAAAGGCGGTTAGCCTAAAAGATAAGACAACTTCATTCAAAGATAAGATAAGATAACTAACTTATCTTATCTAGAAAGGTTAGCCCACACCACTATAAATACACTGGAGCACCCAGGTATAACTCATACTCTGATTCTACACAAAAACCTGCTTAAAGCCCGTGCTAACTTAAGCATCGGAGTCTCTTGCAGGTACCACCACCCTCCGGTGATCAAGGATCAGCAACATCTCAAGGTCCAGCAAGTCGGACACAACAGCTCCGACCACCACAGAAGATCTCGTCCGAGATCGACTTTCAGTTTCAGGTAACCCTCGGAACACTACCTTTTCAAAATCCTCTATCTTACAAAAGCCTATTCATGTACTTATCTATTACTGACTGGGTTATAAGTTTTGTTCTTGTTAAGAAAGAGAAAAAGTACAACGACCTATTTACTTTGTCAGCAAGTCACTGCAGCATGCCGAGCTTCGTTAGCCAAAGATAGAGAAACTAGCTCTCGCTTTGGTATTCTCAGCTAGACGACTCCGACCATACTTTCAGAGTCACGTCATCAATATCCGGACTGACCAACCACTAAGACAAGTTCTCAATAAACTAGAGCTAGCTGGCTGACTTATAAGATGGTCAGATGAGCTTTCCAAATTTGACATCAAATATCAAAGCAGAGGTTCGATTAAATCACAATACTTAGCAGACTTTGTCACTGAGTTCACTGTCCCTAATTTGGACCAGTATTCTATGGAATGGACTCTTTATGTGGATGGTGCATCTAATCCACAAGGATGTGGTGCCAGCGTCCTCCTTGAAGATGGTAATGGATTTGCCCTTGAACATTCTTTGCACCTCTCTTTTAAAGCAAGTAACAACCAGATAGAATACGAAGCTCTAATTGCAGGTTTAAGGTTAGCAATTGACCTACATATCTCAGAACTCAAGGTATATTGTGACTCTTTACTAGTTGTACAACAGGTAAACGATGTCTTTGAAGTTAAAGATCCTTTACTAGAAAAATACCTGGCTATGGTAAAATCTCTCATTTCTAATTTCTCTAAGTTTGAAATTCATCACATACCTAGGGAACACAATCACCGAGCTGACATTTTATCTAAACTTGCAAGCACACAATCACACATTTCCATTCTTTATCAATCTACCTTGCTCACCCCAAGTATCAATCTAACCGAGCTTTTAAGTGTCACTCAAGAAGAAGATTGGAGATGGCCCTATATCCAATACCTCAAAACTGGAGATATCCCACCATAAATTAATAATGTTCGAAAGTTTAGATAACAAGCATCCTTTTTTACAATATTAAATAATCTTCTATATAGACAAGGTTTTTCTCATCCGTTGTTAAAATGTCTTTCCAGGTTAGAGACCAACCTAGCTCTAGCAGAAGCCCATGAAGGAATTTGTTGTACACATGTGGGAACAAGAAGCTTATTCTCAAAAATACTTCGTGCCGAATTCTTTTGGCTGACCTTACAGCAAGATTGCAATGCCAAAGTCAAAGCTTATTTGAATTGTCAAAAGCACTCCCCAATTATGCATATTCTAGCTGGGATCTTGCATAATTTTAAAGTAAGTTGGCCTTTTTACCAATGGGGGTTTGATATCCTCGTCCCTTTTTCATTAGCACCAGGTCAGGTAAAATTTTTAGTAGTTGCTATCAATTATTTTTCCAAATGGATTGAAGCTCAACCATTAGCTAAAATAATATCTCAACAAATGATTTCCTTTGTTTGGAAGTATATCATATGTAGATTCGGTATACGTCGGCACATTATCACTAACAATGGTTGCCAGTTTGCCGATCAGAAATTTGGCAAAACCTGAAGATAACACAACATTTTTCTTCAGTGGAACATCCACAAACAAATGGCTTAGCCGAAGCAGCCAATAAGGTCATCTTGCATGCCTTACGCAAAAAGCTAGACGATGCTAAAGGGCACTGGGCCGAGCTTATTCCAAAAATTCTTTGGTGTTACAACACTATTGTCCATTCAACAACAAAGGAAATGCCTTTTGACTAGTATATGGGTCTGAGGCTATGATTCCCTTGGAGGTCTCACAATCATCCCTCCAAACTCAATTCTTTGATTCTTAATTACAAAATGAAGCTTGGCAAATTGACTTAGATACCATTGAGGAAATCCGAGGTGAAGCGACACTACATCACCGAGCTATGCAATAACACATAACTCGACGATATAACCAAAGAGTCAACCCCCGATCTTTTCACGTCAACGACCTGGTACTCAGAAAAACTGAACAGGCACAAAGACCTGCATCACAAGGAAAACTAGCAGCAAATTGGGAAGGACCATTCCAAGTCATTGAAATATTAGAAAACGGCGCATACCGTTTATAATATCTAAATGGTACCACTTTACCTAATACTTGGAATACTTCCTCTTTAAAGCTCTATTATAGTTAAAAGACAGGGACAGACTTATACTCTTTTTCCTACTCACAAGATTTTTTTCAACAAGAGTTTTGCTTGGAGAGATTTTAACGAGGCAAGCCTATCTGCACCTTTGTAATCAAGGGTCACAAATATTATATACTCAATTTTTTCTCTCATATCCGAGTTATTAATCGATATTCTCCTCCTTTACCGATCTAGATCTTTTTATCAAGACTTATGACTTATATCTCATTCCGATCTTACTACAAACAAATGCTTCACGCATATTATAATCTCATCCATTAATGGTGACATTTTTGGAATGAAATTCTATAAAAACTTATATCAATCAATAAAATCGTTACTAATTTTTCAGGGTTATTCAAACTCCCTGAGCTATATTTTATGAAAGAGTCAATTTAACGGAACCTTTTCAAATATCAACTAAACAATTAAGTTTCATTATGAAACTACAATGTAACAGACATTTTCAGTTTTCCGTTTACAATTCATTTCCAACAAAACTTATCAGTCCCGACTAATAGGTCGTCTTAACTTCAAATTGGAATAACGAATCAAACAAGATCTACAAAAAGACTAAATTTAGAACACATCTCAAATTGGCATTCCACATCATTAAAGTATTTTAAATACTTTGTTTATAATGCAACTAACATCATGCAAATAGTTCAAATATTACAAACTAGCCACCAAAGTCTATATCATACTTAACAAAATAAAACAAGTTCAAAATAACTAAAACATAATCAAAAGAGCTAGTTCTTCGCTCCATTCTCACCCTCCTCCTTGACAAGGACAACACCATCATCATCAATAAGCATATCCTTGTGCACCACTTTTACCGGATCCATAGCACTCTAGTCTTGATTAGGAATCAAGAACTTTGCTTGACTAACAGCTCTCTCAAAACTTTCCGCAAACACATCTAAAATTTCAACCTCTTTTCCTCTTTCCAAATTTTTCATTTTCAGAGTTGTCTCTATCATTTGATTCTTCATATCCTCCATATCATTCTTCTTCTTTTTCAAAAGCTCGGCATCCTTCTCACAAGCATTCTTAGCAGTTTTCAATTCCTCCTCTTTATAAACAACTTTTTCCTTCAACTCCGATATCAATTTTTTATTCTCAGCAATTTCTACTCTCAAATTCTCAGAGTCATTTTTCTCCATCAATCTCTGGTGCTTGTTTTCTTGGCTTCGACCAATACTTGCCAAATGCAAGCCGAGTATCTGACCAACATATCATCAAAAATCCTTTCTTCACAAAATAAAAAAACTACAAAAATCATACGAATACCTGCATATATTAATCGATGGCAACATCACCAATGTCCATAGCCAGCTTTGTGTCAGACGAAGCCTACAAAACCTCATCGGTCACCACCAAGAAGGGAAAGTTCTTATCCCAAATGGATGTCCCATCACCCACCTCCGAAAAAGAGTGCAACTTTTTTTGGTTACTCACAAAATTAGTCATCTCCTCCAGCGAGACCCCCTTTCCAGCCCATCAACATCATCATCGACAACAATTAGCTCGGTTTTCCTCTTTTTGAAAACCATAGGCTTCCTTTTTGAAATAGATTGATTCGCCTTGCCTTCTCCATCCCCCTCTGGGTTAGACGATGACCCTTCCTTATCCACATTTTTACTTCTAAGCTGAGCACTTAAGGTCGTCGCAGTCATGCCCGGATACTTGCCACCTACAATAAACAAGTACTAAATTATTCAAGGTAACATAAAAGCCATTTTTCCACTACATTATTAAATCCCTTACCAAAATACCTCACCACAAACTCCTTATCATCTTCCCATGAAAGTATCTCATAAATAGATTCAACTTGCCATTCTTTATATGACTCAACAAAAACTCTATTACACATGCATCTTTGCTATTAATTTCTTCTGGCCCTAGCATATGCATTAGTTGAGAACACCAGTAAAGGAGAAATTTTTCACCCAAAACGAGAATTTCTCTTCAATACTTTTGATTTTCAGAAACATTTCTTTAAAATCCTTTAAAGAGGATTTATACAGTTTAAAAATTCCTAAATCTGGAGAACTATTTAAGTTCACCCAAACTTCTTTTCCACACTCCCTTTGCTTGAAATAAAGAGAAAAATAGGCTCAATGTAGGTTTCATTTCCAAATATTCCATTATAAAACATCTAAAAAACGCCCACCCATTGGGATGAAATTGAGATGGAGCGCAGTTCAATTGCCTCAAAACAAAGCATTCAAAATTTGTAAAAGGCAGTTTCACACGCAACTCTTGCAAAATACAGCTATGCATATAAAAGAACTCAAAATCATTTCTTTTATGAAAGACATGTTCTACCCTTGTACATGGCAACAACACAACATGAATACCAGAATCCTCCCTCACTATTTTCTGCTTATCAATCTCACTCACACTCTCTTCATGAATAAACAAAGAACAACAAATTTTGACATCCTCCCCAACCCAGTTATATGACCCATCATCCTCCTTCTGCAGTTTCGTTAATTTTTCAACACCCATTACTTTCAGAGAGGTAGAAGAAGGAAAAGAAACAGAAAAGCATGCACTAACCTCTTTTGCTCATACTTTAACCCCTTTTGGAAACTGTTGAGTTCAAAGCCTCTACCTTTATGAAACACACTTGTGATTCCAAATGAAATAAATTGACACAATATATGAAACTGTTTGAAAATCCTCAACCTAATCTCCACCCTTCATTCAAACCAACGGCTCAAATACCATAGGAAAACGAACCGTGTCTAATCAATGTAGTGCTTTATTAATAACTTTTCATTAATTTTTTCTTTTATTTTACCATCTTCTCTCTTTAGACATTTTAATAAAGTATCTTGACTTGGAGGCTCTACACCTATAACGTATATGCCGAGTTATACATCGTTATTTAAAACTCAACCTGTTTTATTAAAATATCACCAGGTTCAGCTTGGGGGCTATGATATAACCATTATAAGTCGGTCAAGAAAAACTCGATATATACATTATAGGTCGGCCATTAAAATTATAACAACAAATCAAAATGTTATGATCTCCATACGTTACCACTATAATTCGGTAGATGACAACCTCGATCATGAACTCCCAATATAAAAGAAAAGGAGGAATTCATTTTGAGGTAAGTTGAATATCACTTGAGAATAAGCTTACAAAATACTGACTTGAGCGTCGGAGTGCCTTTTGCATATACTTCTCCCCTTTTTTGTTCTCTTTGCATCAAGGTGTACCTCTTTTAGACAAGAAGCTCGGAGCGGAGATAAAGAGGCTCAGAGTAAATAGTTAAAGGACGAGTTATACCTCAATTATCAAGCAAGAACAAACCCTATATATAACAATAATGATCAAGGCCGTTAAACTCGCAAGTGCAAGTAAATTCGTGGAGTTCACGTACATTTAACTCATAGACTCAACTCATAAATGAGTTTACTTATTATTAGTTTATTTTTAAAAAAAATATATATCATACATAAGATATATATTTACTCAAATACAAATATTTAAAATTAAAAATTTCACCATATAGCAAATAATAAATTAAAATAATAGTACAAATTAAAATAAATATATTTAAATCTTTTACAATTATACAACAAGTATGAAATAGAACACAAACACAAAACAAAAACAAAGCTCGAATCAACGATAAAAGTCCAACCACAAAACAAAAGCAATGATTAAAACTTAAAATCTCAAATCAGGAGTAGAACAATAGTCAGAAACACAAAGTAAAAACAAAACGAGTGAGCGACGAAAAATGATGGAGGAAGAAAAAGGTCGAGAAGCACAAAGAAGACCGAGGCTAAAAGCATCGGAGCTAGATGATGAATAACAGTTTTCTTTAAGGTCAAACGACATCATTTTGACTCAAAATGAGATAAAATCAAACTTGCAAACTCGAATCACGCTTTCAGCGAGTTTGTTCGAGTTAACTCGATTCTACTACCTAGAAAAGAAGAAAAGAAAAGAATATCGAAAGCAGCGGTTAAGGTGTTTCTGTGCAATCATTTGGCACATTTGGATGGAGCGGAATAGGAGGATATTTCAGAATCAAAAGAAAAGCGTAGAAGATATCATCACAATGACCATCCTTAGCTGCGACGTGTGGAGAGGTGTGCATCCCTAGGGTTGTTGATGGCTATGCTGGAGATGACGTGGGGATGTTGTTTATTGTTCAAGAAGTTTGTGGGAGTTGCATGTCTGTTTGTTTTGTTTGATACTGTTTGCCCCACTCTAATGTGTTGAGCTCTTTTACTTTCAAAAAAAAAAAAATAATTTGAATAAACTATCAATTCTGCCACTGAATTATTAGAACGCTGACAAAAATAATCTCTATTTTTGTTAATGACAAAAATAATCCTCAAATATTGAAAAATGCTATAAAAATACTTAGCTATAAAAAAAGTCTACTCTGTTAATGGAATTAGCTATAGTGTTAAACGGATTCCGTTATACCCATTTTCTTCCTCCTTTTCCTTTGTTTTCCTTCGCTCTCTCACTCCACAAAGCAACTACAATAAGAACAAATAACATCTCAGTCGCTCTATTCCCCTTCCCCAAATCTCCTCAAAGCAGTCACAAGAACAACAACATCTTCGTTACACTATCCCTCCCCCTCCCCTAAACCTCCCGGAAGCCACTGCAACAACAATAGATCTCAGTCACTCTCCCGAAATTGCAACAATGACAACATCTTCTTCCTCGTCGAAGTGCTGCAACAACATTTTTTTTACAGTTCTCTGCTCAAGTACGATGTTGCCTCTTCTTCTACAGTTCTTTCTGCATTGCTCTCTCCCTCTCTTTCTCTGTCTATCTCTCTCTCTTCGTCTTTCGCCATTCCCTTCTCAATTCAGCAACGACGACAACAACAACAATGATATTACTCGTCGCCAATATCATCTTACTCAAACACTCTCTCTCAGAGTGTTGTAAATAAACGAGGATAAAACGAAAGTATGACAATGAACCATGTCTAGTTGAGTTGTTTGGTTGCTTTGATATAATGGAATCTAGTAGTTTTTTTGCTGATTGATAATTGATCCTAGAAAAAATTAGAGTTTTAAAATTGGAAGTGAATTAAAAACTTAACGGGATTACATATAACGGATGCCATATTAATAAATTTGTTTGCCACTTCAGCGAATTCTATAACGAAATAAACTTTTTTTTTTACGCTTAAATACTTTTGTAACATTTTTTAATATTTGAGGAGTATTTTTATCGTTAATAAAAATAGAGATCATTTTTGTCGGCGTTCTAATATTTGGGAAGAAGAATTGATAATTTACTCTAATAATTTTTATGTGAGATACAGTAAACCTCTTTCAATTGAGATTTGACCTCGTGATTCGACAGACAAGTGGCTTATACTTCATTGCTCTTGTTTAATTTGTCAAATTTATTCCTGGTGTAGTTCCAACATCACCAGATTGTATAACATTTTCGTGAAGAAATTAATTACGTTTATGATATTTCTGTTTATCACAAATCATTAATCATTAATCAATATTGACTAGTTGCGGATATAGGATAAGATTCGCCAGCTGTAAAAAGTTGTAGTACTTGCTAATGCTAGTAATTAGTTCTCACGTAAACGAAATTAGTAGTAGAATCAAGACTAATAGACTAATAGTAGTACTAAGTATTATTATTGCTTGACCAATCATAATAACAATTAGCCAATGTAATTTGGGAAAAATATATGGCAATCATTGGAGACATTATTATCACATTAGACATTACAAATTGTTGTTTGCTTCCCCAATGATGCAGTCTGCGGTAATTCTGCTGACAAATGATCAGTTATCAATCTCAAAAGCCATGAGCCGAGAAATTTAAGTGTTTTAAAAGTAAATTAATTGATTAATTAACTGTCTTTTATATTAATATTATATTAATTATTATTTTAATATAAATTTTAAAAATATTAATAAATTAAAAATTAATTTCAAACTGACAAAATAAATAATGCAGAGTGTAAATATTATTTATGTTTTCTAAAGATACAAAATTTTTAGGTTAAGTACGATTTTGTCTCTTAATGTATAAGTCGAAAATTTTTTTGTGTTTAACCTTTTTTGCATTCAAAATCATTTTTAAGGTTTAATGTAATTTTAAAATTGTTCTTTTTTATATAAAAAAATGTTAGAGACAAAAAAATTTTTCGACCTATACTTAAAGACCAAAATCGTATTTAACCCAAAATTTTTTCTATGAGCCCGTAGCCATCAAACGAAAATGGCAGAAAACTAAAGTCATAAAAGAAAAATGTAATCTTTCTCTACCTCATTAACCAATACCAAAGGATATAGAGTACAATATTTGCAAGGATTTGGTGAGTGCCTAGCTCTTAACCGTTTCAAGAAGTTATTCCTGCTAAGGGTAGAAAGGAGGAGCATGCATGATCATTACGGAATTTATGGTAATCATAATATATTATTGCTGTTATCTCACGCAACAATTGAGGTTGCCGCATTGTCTATTTCTGTTGAAAAGAGCTTGGTATCTAATGATGATAATAGCCAGTGCAAGAGCTATTAGATTCCTTATTAAGAATAAGCACATTTGCATTAAAGAAGCAAAACCACTACACTACATCATGCTATCTTGTGAGTTGTGACCATAAAAACATGGAGCTTTTATAGTAAAATTAAGGATAAATTACCAAAATTGTAATCAAATATTTTTGTTATTGATAAAAATATACTCAAATGTGTTATAAAAATGCCTTTAAATAATTTAAAAATGCGACAAAAATATCTAATGTAATCTCAAAAAATACTTTAGAGATTGAATTTTGATATAATTTTTTGTAAGTATGATTAGAAAAATGAGATATTTTTATCTTTAAAATTTAGTAATTTTTCAGTAAATATATATTTTTTGTGACTTGTTGTTAACAACTAATAATACTTTTAAAAAATGAAAAAAAATATATAGATCAAAATTTTATCCAATTTTTTGTGTGTATTTATTAAATAATTATCTAAATATTCTTATAAAATTTTGAATCAAATGCGTAAGTAGTTTGTCAAATACAAAAGTCGTTTGTCATTTAAAAGAATTGTTAGAAAGGGTAAGAAAGAACAATAGAAAAAATGTTTTTGTGTATTCAGGTTTTGTAGAATGATACAATATAGAAGGGTACTTATAAGTGTTAAAAGAATTGAAATAATAAAGACGTAATATCTTATAATAAATATTCAAATATACTAAATAATGCTAATTGATCTAATTGATCCTAATTATACTCTAATATTCTCTCTCAAACTCAAGTGTTTGAAACTTATTTAAAACAACGAAATAAAAAAAAATTGCATAAACTGATAGAATGGGTACAGACGGAACTGCTGGAAGGAAGTGTAGATGAAACTGTCACAAGAAGGCACAAACAAAACTGCCACAAAGAAGCACAGACGGAATTGCGGCAAGAGTTACCAACTGCCAAAAAACTACCGAAAAGATGGCAAATTATCGAAAAATTGCTAAAAAGTGACAAAGTGCGAAGAGATGACAAACTATCGGAAGGTGACGAAAAACATATGATTTCTCCATGAGAATAAGTAGGTAGTGAATGAGTTAATCGATTAGGTGAAAAAACATCAAAGCATTGATAAAAGAGAGGAAAACAAATGGCACTGAAGAAAAGTATGAAAAATACAATGATTTCACAAGAAGAAAAACAACATATCTTCTTCAAAGAGTATCTCATGACTTTGATACCATATTAAAAAGGATAAGAGAGACCAATAGAAAAAATATTTCTGTGTATTCAAGTTGTGTAGAATGATATAATATGAAATGATATTTATAGGTGCTAAAAGAATTAAAACAATAAAAACGTAATATCCTATAATAAATATTCAGATATACTAAATAATGCTAATTGATCATAATTATACTCTAACAAAAATAATAATTTTTTAAAAACATTTTTATTGCATTTTTACATTATTTAAAGTTTTTTGTTGATCACAAAATTTAAATGCATTTTTTGTCAACTACAAAATTATTCAAAATTATTCAGGTACATTTTATGATAATTTACCCTAAAATTAAAGTAAACTACTCATAAATTAACCAACATAGTAGTAATCTGACATCGTTTCCTGCTGGAACAATACCATTCCCATATTTTGTTTGGTCTTCGATGAAAACATCTATTATTCTTGATAAATATAGACCAAGCCCTATAATCTATAAAGTATAGATATTTTGTTAAGTTATTGTATTTGTGTGTGGAATACATTTTGAATACGATATTTATCGACACTCGTTCGGTACGGGTATTTTTTGTGTCTAACCATATCTTAATAAAAAAAAATTATTTTTCGAACACGTTTAAACACACTTAAGTATTATCACGTGTCAACATATCTAATCTTATTTTTAACATGTATTCTTAAATAAATTTAGAAATAGTATATATTATTATTTATTAAAACAAAAAATATTTTATATAATTAAAATAAGATATTAAAAATAATTTGAAAATTAATTATATTTTACTATCAATAAAATATCAAAATATCATTACGATTTATCTAAAAAATACTTTATATTTATATATATGCGTGTTCCCATATCCTATAAAAATTTAAAATTCATATATTGGCGTATCCCATGTCGTGTCGTATCCCGTATCCGTGCATTATAGTCTATAATAGTACCACATGTCCACATCCAAGAGTTTATTAATTTTGAATGAAATATTTAGTTTAGGACAAACCACCAAAAATACATCTGAAGAATTTTGTTGCTGACAAAAATGCACTCGAATTTTGTTATTGATAAAAATATCCTCAAATAATTTAAAAACGCGACGAAAATGTCAAACATTAAATATGTATTTTCAAAAAATGTTTTAGAGATTGAATTTTGATGCAATTTTTTGCAAGCATGATTAGAAAAATGAGATATTTTTATCTTTAAAATTTGGTGAATTTCACTAAGTATATATTGTTTTATAATTTTTTTGAAAAAATATATACTAGCAAAAAATAAATACTTTTAAAAAATCACAAAAAATATATACTTAGCAAAAAATTATCGAATTTTAAGAATAATAATGTCTCATTTTTCTAATCATACTTGCAAAAAATTACATCAAAATTCAATCTCTAAAGCATTTTTTGAGAAATACATATTTAATGTTGAATATTTTTATCGCATTTTAAAATTATTGAAGGACATTTTTGTCGATAACAAAATTCAAGTGTATTTTTATCAACAATAAAATTATTTAAGTATATTTTTGGTAGTTTATCCTTTAGTTCAATAAGAAGGAAGTAGAAGTAACCAATATATATAACATGAAATTGAAAAGACTTATTTACTAAATGTCTCAAAATAGAAATACAAAACAAAATATTAGGAGACCAAAACTTATATCGTAAATGAGATAAATATATAAATAATTAAAATATGTTTATTTTTGCTTACTTAAAATGAGATTTGCTTAATACTAAACTTTTTTATTTCGTAATTGTAATTTATAATTTATAATTTGTCTTATGACTCAGCAAGCAAATCGCAAAATAGCATAATCATGTATTAGAAATACAATTCAAGTGTGTTGTAGAAAGTTATCAATAATTCATTAGCTGGATAGTTTCATAGAAGACTTAGAAAGCTAGCACTTTATGCTAAAAAGCACGATCAGAATCTCTTTAATTATCTTTAGAAACAGAGCAGCAATATCCATCTGTTATTTTCTTATGCAGTAGCAGACATTTCAGACCCACTAACATCACCTCTTAGTTTTCATCTTTAAAGTTTCCACAACTACAAAGAAGAGTGTAATTATCCCCTTGTTGATGTGTAAAACATCATTGATCCATAATTTATAAACAAATAATGAATTTGATTGATTTATTTATTTTGGATACAGCCCTTCTCCGTATCTTGTGTTAATGTGGAATGCTTGTACATCAGTTGCTTTTTTTTCCCTCCCCGGATCATCCAACACTTATACATAATATAGATGAAACAAATTCAGATGGCCTTCTATATATGTCCATTGTAGCTTGGGAAAAAAAAAAAAGAACAAGGAATTCAATTAATTGAGTGAAGGGATTCTATTACCATATGTTGGTTGGTGAAGATGCTTTGGTGCTCTGTATTTCAAAGAGACTACTAATAGTCCACACAGTGGCACATACATAAAGAGTGAAGACATAGTAAAAGACATGCAACTCCTAATGGTTATAGTCTTCCACAAATAAAGTGAATCATTTTACTTTTCGCGTTTGAAGCTTTATTTTCAGTTTGATAATGAAATGGGGTTGCATTGTCGTGCAACTAAAATAATTGTCCTCTTCTCCAACGAAAAAAATCATTGTCCTTATCGCTTATTTTATAGTAGTCATGTCACATTCTTTATGCTTTTTTCCATTATTTCTGTGCGCTTAAGTTGGAGGCCTTTTCAGTTTTAAGATCAAATTTCCATTTAATTATATGTATGGCCACTTAGCTTGTTACGGTTTGTACAATAGTAGCCGCCAACAGCAATTAGCACTTCCACCGATCCATTTAGGCATCATCTCTAGTTTACTTAATCACGCGGTAGGAATTATTAGCATTTAGGCATTTAGCAATATAAATTATAGAGAAATGCTACATCGCCAAATATAATCATTTTTTGTCATCAATAATTTAGATCAATATTTATAAACATTTTGCACACAAAAAGAATATAATTTATACTTAATTTATCAAAATTTTACATACATAAATCAATATAATTTACATTTACATATTTCAGAATTTATACATATAAACTAATAAAATTTATTTATCAAAAATAATTTAGTATTTGTACTGGAGTAAATAATATAAAAAAAAATTGTTAGAATCCAAGAATTTCTCTAAATTATATTTTATGGTGGCATCTTCATGTCATCTTTGTTGTGAAAAAGTGTTATTTCAAGAGGTTATAATTTTAGATAAAAACTCATATAGATATTTTCATGTAAAATTAATATTTGAAAATCGTTAAATAATTTGACAAATTTAATAAAATTATCGTCTAACGATTTTTAACTATTAATTTCATATGAAACAATTGCATGTACCATAGTTCCTTATGTATTATTTGAAACAATGTGAATGTTCTGAACCAAAAACAGAAAAGAAAAAAAAAAGAAACAATGTGAATGTTATGTCAAAACATTTGATAGTATTTTGGTGGAATGTGTTGTTCATCATTTTGTTGTACTAGAAAGTAGTGTGATAATTAACTCATGTTGATGTGGTTAATTTTTCTTGATCATACTTTATTCTTTGTCGGTTGAATTATTTTACTTGCACATCTTTTGGATTGTTTAAATTTGAGGAGACGGGGATAAAGTAATCCATTAATTAACTTTAAATCAGATAAAATCTCATCCTAGATTCCTAGTGAACCGCATGACTTGTCTTGTTGTTTAGAATTTAGATACTAAATCTTTTTTTTTTTTTCAGTCCTGTGGAAACTCACATATTCGGCCAACAGGATCATTAAATCAACATTAATTAATAAAATTATGGACGGTATTTACATCACGAAGACTATTTACCACTCATCTGATGATATCCTCTATAAACCTAAAATACATGAGAAGTAAATGCTTCCCAAAGTAAAATCACTATATAGGTTATTTCTCTGGCAGTAAAACGCTGGAAACATCTCCCGTTGCTACGAAGTGCAGATGATTACCTCAATAGTTCATCATATGATCCTAGTGCTTCAAGAATGCTTTCAGCTGCAGCAGGAGGAAGGTTCTCAGAAACGGATTGTATTAACAAGATTTTAAAGCAACACAGAGAGCAACAGAATTCTGTTCGTACTAAAAATCCTGATATAATGAATTATAATAAGAATGATTTATTGAAACTGGAGTCATTCCCATGTTACCAAAGCCTGATATATTCAAAAAAGAAATAAAACGTGGAAATAGAAATCAGCTTTGTTAAAAAGAAAACTTCTACATGATGACAGGCAGGAAAATTGTACTCAGCACATAGAATAGGCACTGAATACTTAAGAGAAATGCACATAGAGGATTTGCGATTTACCCTTCCAGGCCTGGTTGTGTTGGGTAGTACACATTTCTGAATCCTAATCTTCTTGCCATTGCAGCAGTCGTCTCGCCAATGCATGCAACAGAATTGTTCCACTCTGAATCAGAAAGAAGATTCTTCCAAGCACTGTAGCAGCAGATGACAAAAACCAGTAAATTTCGTTTTCTCTTTTCTATATATATATATAAAAGGAAGAATGAAAAATAACTGAGTGACGTGCTAAATAAATAAGACTGAACTTGCTAAGAACAAAATTCTACTTATTTCTATTTAGAAAATTAAAAATAAGACGGCCAACTTGCCAAATACTCCAGGATTCTTGTAATATGAGTATTAGGCTTAACTAGTAAGGGACAAAGACAGCACCCAGTTAGGAAGTTGAAATAGTTTATTGGATTCATCGTGTTCAATACATATATCCAACAAGCAAAGAACTGAAATACCAAATCCAAACATAATAATTAATCATTTCCTAGATTTGAAGTAAATATGAATTCTTTTAAAATTCAAGAATCAAAATTCACAATAAAAAAGAGAAAGAAGAAACCAAAGGCTAACCGAATAGCAGATGGTGAAGCTACAGTGACAACAGGGGCAGCAAGTGCCTGCTTAAGAACCATTTGGTCTACATTTTGAACTGGCACCTGTCAAATAAGTGAGAATCAAACTGTCGTAAATTTCCAAGAAGGCTGTGAAATAGATCACTTTAACATTAGTAAATATTACAATTATAATAATTAAATCTAATTAATGACATAAAACACACATTCAACATGTGGTGCTTGCAAGGAAGTACTTAAGTATTGGACCGTATATATTTTTAGAAAAAAGGAAACCAGCACGAAAGCTAAAATCTTTTACCGTTGTGTATATATTCATCCTAATCACCTCAAATCCACGCTTGGAAAGTCCTTCCTCTGGTTATATAAATATCACACAGATGATTAGCATATCAATTAGCTTCAAAATAGCGAATGTTATACAAAACCCAAGTTTGAAAGGTGCAAAATAATAACTCTATTACCAATCTCATTGCTGGCCTTTTCAGAAGCAGGGTATAGAACAGTTGTTTTATTTCCAATCTTTGGAAGTTCTGTAGCCAAAACCTTTCCTGTCGCTGAAAATCATCAAATCCATATTAAGTTTCACTTCCAAAAGACTCGGCTTAAAATTCCAGATTCACACTAAACAACATGTTAATCTACTGTGTGGTTAGACTCCCAATTCACTTTCACTAAGAACCACTGAAGCACAGAACCAAAGCAAAGCAATCTCCTGCCCTGCCCTATCAAGATGCATATCTTGGAACTACCCACATTTTCCTCTAATACCCCAAAATACTTGCGAGTTTTGAGATGTTACTTTATATTTCTTAAGTTAGTTATCCAGCTTGATAAAGAAGCAAAAATGGGGAGCATAATACAAATTCAGCCTACATGAATACACACGGATACCTTTTGATGGTGCGAAGGCAACATCAAGCAATTGCTTTGAAGACTGCATAGCTTCCTTGAAAATGCTTGCAGTGCCGGCACCAACAACGCCTATTTTGACATGAGGCATCCCAGCAGCTCTAAGGACAACAAACAAGGCTAGGACAATCATTTGTTAAAAAGCAAAGTATTTAAGAAACAAAGTACCAAAAGAAAATGATGTAAAATTGCAAATAAAAAGAATAATACTGTAAAGAATGACATAAAAGGAAACCTTTGTTTCTTGTGCAATTTTGTCTATAATAATTTATCTGTACAACTACGAAATGCATCAAACAGTTTTATATAAGAAGAAATCTTGCGGCAATTTCACATTTGCAAGTATGACAATTCAGGCACAAACTAGATTAGAGATCATATAGACATTTGGTTCACATGTAACATAACAAAATTGCATTTCAAGTATTCCGGCCATAGGACTATAAACAAACCATACAAGTCAATAAAGAGAATCGTTGAAAAAATATTATCCTGATGTTTGAGCAATTTTTTTTCAAAATCATTTAAAATATTCCAGTAGTTCCGCATAAAGTACTCAAACAAGATCTAAAATCTTACCTCCATGCCTCTAGAAAGACTGAACCAGCTTCCGGGGAAGTTATGACAATCCAATCAAACACATTATCTGCAAGTATCAAGCATCAATTGTTAAGCAATTAGGCGCTTATAAGCATAAGTCATGTGGATTAGAAGACATACACAAAATAAGGTAGTGACCTTTTTAACTTAAGAAATCAAAGATCTGTCAATGTGAAATTTCTCCACTCTACTTAGATGCAAGGGAAGACCTCCATGTACGCACTCCCCAACCAAGTTTCTTAAAAATTACAGTATGAGCACATATGCTGTATGTAAACCTAGAGGGAAAAAAAAACCGCATCTCTATATTTGGTGAAAATCAAACCACTCTAGTCATACTAATTTCATACATTATCCAGGTCAGATGAAATACCAACAGTCTGAGACAGCATAGGAATCGTCTTACATGTCACCACGATCTATAAAACTTAATGAAAACAAAGTGTTCAGCATTTGAAGCACAAACTCTTTATTTTCTGAACCATGTGTAATGGGAAATAATCCATCAAGCACCAACCCAATAAGAATTTAACATCCAGAATATCATCACTGCATCTTTCTTCCCATTAAGTGCACATAAATATAGACATTCCTTTTAAAACTGGTTTAATAAAAGATAATTAGTTCGCATACAATATCTGTACGAGATGAAAACAGCATGATTCGAACTTTACAAAATATTTGCATATACATAAGGCAGGCTTTTCCTAATGCTTACCACTTAATACAGAAGGAAGCCTATCTAAGTCCACTCCCGGTGCGTGCTCAATGAGAGGAAGTTCCAATATGAAAAACAGAAGCTATCAGTTGGATCTCCAGTTACCCAACTGATCATCTTTGTGCTTGAATATTTTACAGACAAATTCCCAATGGAAGAAGATATGAAGGAAGATGAAATAGTAGTAGAAAATTAAATACAAGTTATGAGGATATGCAGCATCAAGATTTGATCAAAGCATTACCTAACCTAATGAAACTTCCATATAAAATGGTTGGAATAGAATCTTATGATACAAGTAGGAGCAGATTGCCAATTTAGGTGAGTGGGAAAAATATTAAAATAAAAAGTGAAAGACTGACACGAAAACGCAAAAAAAAAAAAAAAAAAAGAGCATGATGAACATGTTATACTTTATCAGTCAGGTTTAAAAGAAAAGGCAATGAAGTTCAACCAATTAGTGTTCATTAACTAATAATTCAAGATTATAGGGCACATGTTTCAAACAGGAGAGTCTAAAGTATATTCTCTTTAATCGATCCCTCAACTCGTCTACATTTGAAAAAAGTATATTCTCTTTATTCATTATTTCCTTTCCAAAAATATCTTCCTTTCATTTCATTTAAACCCAATTTTAGAGGCCTCGATGTATTTATTCATAGCGAGGAGAAGTGAGACCGTGAGAAAGGGAGGTTGAGAAGAGAAGCGAGGAGAGGCGAGCTCGAGAAAGAGGAAGAGTCGCCGGGAGAAACCGCTGCCGCCACTGTTGCTTGCTTTTTCAGAGCCACCATTCTGCCTCCGTCTCTGCCATTGCTGCTACCACGCCCTGCCGTCCCTGTCCGCTGGAACTGCTGCCGTTGAAGCTGCCGGAACCACTGCCGATTCTGCTTCTGAACCTGTTCCAACGCCGTCACCTCTGCCTTCTCTCTTCCACTGCCCCTATTTCACCGGATTCGAGCTGCATCGCTGGTTCTGTTCTGTCTTATTTGAGCTGCTTCCGTGAGTTGTAGTGGTAGCCGACGTCCATGTCACCGCTGAAACTGCCCGAGCTGTTGCTGCTTCTGCTAACTGCCTTTATCCCTGAAATTCTGTGACTATCAAATTAAGCTCTGAGGTAGGATTTTTTGGTTAATTGTGATTATTGAGTTGATGATGTTGTTGATAATAGCTTTTTATGGTTTAACTGAGCTTAAAATGATGATGCATGGGATGATTATTAACACATGTTGATATCGGTTAGAGTGGGTAATTAATGTTCTAACTTCTAAGCTTAGGAATAAGCTTTTTTAAGCTTTGCAAGTGGTCAACTAGGATTTATATAGGTTAATTAGAGCAGAAATATGGGTTTGTGTGGCTAGAGAACTAATTGGATTAGGTGGCTTTTGGATTAATTACTAGACTTAGAAAATGTAACTAGATTTTTTTAATGAGTACCATTAGAGTTGTTGTCATGTAAGTAATTAGAGTTAAAAATAAAGAAGATAATTTAATAGTTTAGAATAATGTAAATTAGTAAACAATTCAAGTAATCACTAAGAATTATCCGTAGGTTATCATTAAATGATGGTTAATTAGAAATTATGAATCAAGAATTCTAATTTTTAGTTTCTTAGAGTAATTAAGTTAACTTGGTTGAAACTAAAAGTAATTTAAAATTAGAATTTTGATAAATGTAGTTTTCGTAAAGTCTAGGGAAGAGTTGTAATCAAGAGAAATATGAATTTTAAGCTTTGAGTTTCATATTAAGTAATGAAGGATATGCGAATTGTATGGTGAAATTATGAATCTTGTATGTCTTGGAAAGACATTTAAAAGCTTGAGGAATTAAAAGTTTAAGACTATATGTGCCTAAGAATCCTTGAAGTAGGAATTAGCCAAATACGCTTCCTACGCTAGACATAAGAATTGGCTAAAAAAGGTGCAAGATATAAATAATGCTTACATAGATACTTTGATGGAAATCATAAAAGTGCTCTGCACTTGCTTATGATTATGATTTAAAGGTTGGTACTTATAGATACAGATAGGGGCATATAATATTGCTGATGCTCAAAGTTATTATGAGAATCTGTGTGCATCATCTATAGTTCAGCATCTTGTGCATTAACTGCACGAAGCCTAACATCAACTCACTTCGTGGAATCCAATTGATTTGTCACGTCATGCATGCTTCATTCCCATATAGATATGACATGCATCATTTTGGCCATTGACTATCAGTGCTTTGTTGCAGAACACATCAAAATTGACATGCATGAGCATGAAGGGTAATGGTCATGATTTGCTAGGGAAAAATGGTGGGAAAACGCATGAATGTGGTGCCAAAATGTGGATCAATGGGATTGCTAAATGCATTTGAATTTTAATTTAGTAGAAGTTGTGCTCGTCCTCTCATTCCCGCAAGCACAACCTGCCTCACAGAAATCACAATCTCCAATGGAGATTCATCTCGTGGATTCCACTTGCCTTAGATGGGCCTCTTCCGTCTCCTCCACATCCCCCTTCATGCATTCAACGGAATTCCTTAAACACAGCCACAACACCGCTCCAAATCCACCGTTCCCACTTCGTGTTGAATTCATGAAGCGAGGCTTGAAACCATTGTCTTCTGGGATCCAAAAGGATTCCAACAAGGACCTATCACGGATTCTGCGAACGGAAGCTGCCATCAAAGGGGTGGAAAACAAAGGGAAGTCATGGAAGCACAGGCAGCTATGGCCCAAGGCTGTTCTTGAAGCCTTGGATGAGGCCATCAAAGGGTGTCGATGGCAGGCTGCACTCAAGGTAGGTTCTAGCTTGATGCTTTTTGCTGTGTTATGTATAAAGTTATTTCCAAATTAGGGTGAAAATAAAAATGGTCCATAAACTTTTTACTTTTTTTTTTGGGTCAAAATCATTCCTAACGTTTACAAACTGTTTCAAAAATCATACTTCTATAAAACATGTGACAGAAACTTTTAAGAGGAAAGAAAGTTTCCTACAATACCCTTTCTAAGTTCTAACTCTCCCTTCATCCACCTCATCCTCGTATAACGGAAGGATGATATTGAAACTGTTTGTAAATGTTAGGGACAAGTTAAACAAAAAATTATGTAGGGTCCATTTTTATGTTCAATGTTGCATGGTAGAGGCAAGGCAATCAAACAAGAGGTTTCAATTAAACTTGGAGCTTTCATGAATTTAGACGAACTTGATTCATAAAGGCTAACATGTCAATTGGGTATCTAGTATACTCTTAAAATCAATAACACAGGGTAGAGATTGCAAATGAGCGAGTGGAGCATCTCACCGTTCATGAGATTATGTTATTAAGAGGGTGAAAATTTGAAAAAAGTAATTGTTGAAATATGAGAAGTGATATTAATGTTATATAATAATTAGTAGTTTAGATGGTGCGTTACTGGAGCGTAGTTGATAGGTGTTTTACATTTATTACTCTCGCAGCCCAAATCCACCTTCCAACAATCTAACCACCTTCAGAACTTCTCCGGTGCTGCCGCCACCATTCACCATCATCCAATCTGACCAACGATCATATCATGAGCTTCTCCTTGTCTAGAGATGTCCAACCCTGTCAAAAATGTCGTGCCTGATAATCCACACGCTGCTTCTCTTTCATGAACAAGTCACTTCCAAGTTCCATCACTTCCACCAGAATGTGAGGGCGCATCTGCTACTGTATTCTGCTGCTTCTTGCACTGCCTTGCTTGCCTAGTTGTTCTCTTTCTAGAAGTGGTCGTTTTTTTCACATCTGACAATTTTTCATCTTTTGCATTTCCCTTTTTGGTCTGGCTCTACTGCCCTGTTCATCCGTGTCTGTCTCCGTACTCCACTGCTGGTCACATCTTTCATATTTTGCGGTTTTCTGCATTTCTGTCTATGCCCTTGGCCTCGTGGTCTTCTCAGATGTCTACATTTTTCTGCTTGTATTTGGTTGATTGTTCAACACTGTCACATTGAAGGGGACTAAGTCACCTACCTTCCAAGCGTCTCACATCGGTATGTTGTGCATTTGGCCTCTAGTTTTCCTCATGGCATAAAGTGATGTTTATAGTGTTGTGTTAGATTCCAGCTTCCAATTTAAACCAATGGCAATATAGTTTTCACTTATTAAGCTTTAGCTTGAGGTGGGAGTTTTATTTAAACATAAAAGAGATTATCCTTTGATATCTCATAATATCTTCTATCAGTTATTTATGTTCCAAGCTTGGTGCGTGTTATCTACATGCTCAAGCTTGAGGGGGAGTGCTGAAATATGAGAAGTGATCCTATTGTTAGATAGTGGTTAGTAGTTTAAATGGTGTATTAATGGAGAGTAGTTGATATGTGCTTTACATTTATTACTCTCCTCTATATATATATTGGTCTTTTCTATTGTAACAAACCACAATCTAAACACAATATATTATCTTTCTCTCTTTAGTCTAGTTACTCTAATATTTCTGCCGAGTAACCATGAATTTTAACAACAAACAATGGTGAAAAATAAAAAATAAAAAATGTTGTGATCAATGATGAGGATGTTCACATGATGATGAATGTTCTTGGTTGGTTTTATGATATCTCCAATGTTTTGCAAGTTTAGTGTCTTGTTGTGTACTTAGGCAAGTTATGGGGAGATCTCCTTAACCATATAAGGGTATGTGTGGGTGTTTTCTAGATGATGGAAGGGCATGACTACTCTCAATGGAATAGAAGGGAAAGGCAAGTAGTGAAGGAGAATAGAACATGTCATTCTCTTATTTGGATGATCAATAAGTTTGATGGGAAAAATGAAGAGAAATTTAGCTAGTTCCTATTTGTCCACCAATTTGGACGGAGCTTTGAAATTGGAGACTGAGATGCAAGGGAGACAAAATGTGCCACTTTCTTGTCATTCCCCTCCCTTCTCGTAAATTGGTAGGTTTTAAGATTTTCTGACAAACATGTTTTATGGGATAGGATAAGATGATTGGCATCTACTTTATAGATACCTCTAATTTTGATAACAGGATTTTCCATCTCCGACATGATGAGAGATTCAAAAGCAATGCTTATGGATAGCTCTACTTTTGTTTTGTTTGTCAGTTGTTGGAGTTCTAATCGTTGTCCTCCATTTATTATTACCTTTCATCTTAATGAATTTCTTTTATCAAGAAATAAAATAAAAGAAAATTGTGAAGGATCGGTGGGTGTACTCCATTTTAGCATGTTGTGTTAATTAATTTATAGGGCTCATGATTCTGGTAGTTTAACCTAGGGAAAATTTCACTAATCTCTCTTGAATTATGTGTTGTTACACACAACATTCCATGATTTATAAAATTATTCATTATCCTTGAGATTTAGGTGATATGTCACTAACTCTACTGTCAGCATGACATTGATCTCCTCTGTAAGGAAGTTAATGTAGCCATGAGAATCAAAGGATGAAATGTGTAATGTTACTTAATTACAAAGAAAGTCAATGTGACACAATCTCTTTTGCTCAAGTTTTTAATACTTTTCTTCTTGCTGTAATTATTATTATCATCTAAAGGTTTAATTAATATGGAAGTCTTTATAATTTTACCAAATTTGTGAGTAGGTTCCTATACTTTAAAAGCTTGTAATTAGGTCCTAATATTTTATAAAAAAAAAAATTGTAATGAAATCCTTGTTACAAAAATATTAAAAGAATTTGAATATTCTTAGTTATATTCTTGTAGGGACTTATTGGGTTTAGGGTTTAGCTTTAGCCTTTTCTGAAAATTGATGGACATCTTTTTTGCAGATTTTTGCACTTCTTCGTAGGCAACATTGGTATGAACCTAGATGTCAAACATATGCAAAAATATTGATGATGCTTGGCAAGTGCAGGAAACCTGAAGAGGCTGGTCAGATCTTTGAGATAATGTTGTCGGAAGGGCTTAGACCTACTGTTGATGTCTATACCGCTCTGGTAGGTGCTTACGGTCTAAGTGGTTCCCTTCATCAGGCATTTCGTACTGTTGAAGATATGAAATCAGTTGTTGACTGTGAACCGGATATATATACATATTCTATTCTTATCAGCAGCTGCACAAAATTTCAACGTTTTGATTTAATTGGTCATGTTCTTTCGGAGATGTCTTATGTAGGCATTGAATGTAACAATGTCACATATAATACCATAATTGATGGGTATGGTAAGGCTGGCATGTTTGAACACATGGAAAACTCACTGGCGGATATGGTTGAAAGTGGCAATTGCCAACCAGATGTTTTCACACTGAACTCTATTATAGGAGCATACGGAGAAGGTAGGAAAATTGACAAGATGGAGAAATGGTATGATGAATTTCAGCTAATGGGCGTTAAAGCAGACTTAAAGACATTCAATATGATGATAAAGTCCTACGGGAAAGCAGGTATGTATGAGAAGATGCAGTCTGTTATGGATTTTATGAAACGGAGATTTTTCTCTCCTACAATTGTAACATATAATACGGTTATTGATGTGTTTGGAAAAGCTGGAGAAATTGAGAAGATGGATAAACACTTCAACAGGATGAAGCATCTAGGTGTGAAGCCTAACACTGTAACTTATTGCTCTCTTGTCAATGCATATAGCAAAGCTGGGCTTATTGACAAAGTTGACTCAATCATGAGGCATGTAGAAAATTCTGATGTAGTATTAGATACTCCCTTCTTTAATAGTGTTATTAGTGCCTATGGCCAAGCTGGCGACTTAGAAAAGATGGGTGAATTTTTCCGGGTAATGAAGGAAAGAAATTGTGAACCTGATAGCATTACTTTTGCTTGCTTAATGCAGGCTTACAATGCTCACGGCATGACTGAGGACGCCAAAAAGTTGGAAAACATTATGGTTACTGACAAACGTAGCTTCGGTATGTTTTACTAGTTTATTTATGTAATTTTGATGTTTGGTCCTAGTCCTCTTGCAAGGTTGGGTGACAATTTTAGGATTGAGTAGAATATTGATTTTTGAATGAAGGTTTTACTTTTGTTGACCTTGTTCCCATTGAACGAATTGTGTCTAACATTCCCAATATAGATATTTTCCATGCTGATCGAACTTTATTGTTGCACTTCAGCTGGTGATGTTTGATTCTCCATATGCCTTTTTTTTAAAGGAGAAACTGATTTACCTGTCACTTTGAAAGCTATATACTAATTTTCATGTTCAAGATTATATAACTTCCTATTTTTAAGTAGCAATTATATTAGAAATTGAATAATAAAAATGAATATAAAATTATTGATTCATTTGATTACTTCCGTAAATAATACTATGTTATTCTGGCATGCACATGCAGTATTTAATGATGGTCATTCAAATTTTGATTTTCATGTAGGTCTTAAACATGTAATTGAAATTGTACTGCATGCCCCTTGAAGCATTCGTATTGAAATTTTCGTGTCTGCTTCTGCTACATATTCTTTTCATGTCAGTGCTTATTTACCTACTGAAGTGTATCAATATTAGACTTTCCCTCTTAATTTTTAGGTTGACACTCGTCTGAATTTTTTAAACCATTACAATCACCCAGCTTATCCTTAAATTCTAATTTTATAAATTTTTTTGGGTAGAGTTTCAGCTAAAATGGAAAGGAAAAAGAGCAAAAAACAAGAAACACGGAACAGGGTCAGCACGCCATGGAGGCTTCCCTGTTCAAGATCTCACATAGCTCCAACGGCAGATCCAGCCACTCCTCAGCCCCAGCAAGGTTGTAAGCACCCATCTTGGCTAAAGCGTCTGCCACAGAATTTGATTCTGTTAGACAATCAATGGCTAATGCAGAGTAATATAGAAAATGTAATGATTCAGGTTGTAGAAGAAGTGTATAGATTATTATTATTGAATGGAAATGGAAATAGATGGAATCGAGTGTCAAAAATAATTCCCTTTTCGGAGTCAGGGATGAACTCCTTGAGAACAAAATCACAATACATTCCTTATGTAACAGAATTGATTCCTCTCCTTTATAAAATCCTTCTAACTAATTCTTTAGGCCAGCCTTGAGAAATAATCCCTTATTTTTTACCCTATTTTTCATTTACTAACAAAGTTCTTCATTCAAGATGGAGCTTTTCTGGTTCTCATTGGTTTGGGCTGTGCTGTTTGCACTGGTTCAATTTCATAAGTTGGTCCAATTTCCTCAATTGCAGCCTGATCAATAATGGGGCTTATTGTAGAGCTATCAACTATCCCACCCTCCAACACAACCTTGTCCCCAAAGTTGATCTCAGGAAACAACATTGTCAACTCCTCTAAGTCTTCCCACATGGTCTCATCCCTGGAAGCCTCTCCCCAATCCACCAAGACTTGAGTTTGCACACCCTTATTAGAAGCCATGGAACGACTACTGAGGATGGCGACTAGACGCAGTTGCAGCGATGATGTGAGATCCGGTACCGTGACTGGCTCAACTGGAGGCTCCCTGTGGAACTGCTTCAACACCGTGACATGGAACACCAGGTGCAAGACACAGCTAGCCGGCAAGGCTAAACGATACGCTACTTTTCCAATCTTCTAAGTAACCTGGAATGGATCGTAGAAACACTTCTGTAATTTGTTGTGGCTATTATGGGTTAGGAATTTCTGACGATAGGGGCGAACTTTCAATAAAATTCAATCCCCAATCTCGAAGCTTTTCTCCCGGCGGTGTTGATCTGCTTGTTTCTTCATTTTTTCTTGCGCACATTGAAAGGAATAACGCAATTCTCGATGTAGTATTTCGCGCACCTTTAAAAATTCATCCACGGCAAGGACCGTGGCGGTCCCCGGGTAGTATCCAGGCAGGGTTCTCATCGGAAACTCATAGAGTGCCTCATGTGGTGACATATTAAGAGAGGAGTGGTGAGAGCTATTGTAAAGAGTTTAGCCCACGCGAGAAAAGAGGACCACTGATTCGGGTAAGAGTGCGTGAAGATTCTGAGATATTGCTCCAATGTGCGATTGACTACCTCGGTCTGATAGACAGTGTTGTAGCTAAGCTTGGTACCATTAAACTCGAACAAGATTTTTCAAAACTTGCTTAGGAAAATAGGGTCTCTATCCGAAACCATAGTAACCAGAAATTCATGTAACTTGACCACAGAATTAATGAATGCCTTGGCTGCATCCTTCGCTATAAACCCTGGTTTAAGAGTAGTAAAATGTCCCGCCTTAGTAAATCTGTCCACCACCACTAATATCACAATATACCCAGTAAATTTCGGTAATTACACAATGAAATCGAGAGAGATCTCCACCCACGGCTATTCTGGCACTGGGAGCAGTTGTAATAGTCCCTGAGGACGTGCAAGAACATACTTGGTAACAATCCCAACATTGTTCAACAAATTTCTGGACAACAATCCGCATTCCAGGCCAAAAGAATAATTCGGCCATTGATTTATACGTTTTGAGTAGTCCGCCAAGACTCCTACGTACTGACTTGTGAAATTCATGTAGGAGTAATTCTTGTAACCCATTATAATCAAGAACCCAGAGCTTTCCCCGATATATGAGTAGTCCATCCCGTTCCCAATAATTCCCGCTAAGCTTGCCTTCTTTAAGTTGCTGATGTAATTGTACCATGATAGGGTAGTGAGCATTAGCCCTCTTGAGAGATTCCAATAGATCTGTTTGAACTGTAGTGAGGCTGCGGAATACAAATTGAGACTCTGAGTTAGGGTGACAGGAGAGGGCATCAACAACCTGATTCAATCTTCCAGCCCTGTATTCAATATTGAACTCATAGCCCAACAACTTTGCTAAGCAATATTGTTGCTCCGGTGTCAAAACCACCTACGACATTAGTTCCTTTAACCCCCTGATAGTAAGCTTTTATAATAAACTTCTTTTCCAATAAATAGTGGCGCCACTTAGCCACATATTGCGTAATTGCATAAAACTCCCTGATATAAGCTGAAGCAAGACTTATTTTCCGTGTTAGTTTCTTACTAAAATAGGCTAGGAGATGTTCATTCTGCGTTAACACTGCACCAATGCCCTTATGGGATGCATCCGTCTCTACCGTAAAAGGCTTGGAAAAATCTGGTAACACTAGGATTGGGGTATGAATCATTGCAGCCTTCAACTTCTCGAGGCTCTATCTGCCTCTTCGCCCCAATGAAAATTATTTTTCTTGAGTAACTCAGTAAAAGGGATGAGCAACTTGGGCATACTTAGCTACAAACTTACGATAATATCCCATTAACCTAAAAAAGCCCCTAAGTTGTTTGAGAGAACTTGGCTTTGGCCGTACTTGAATTGCTTCTATTTTAAACGGGTCAACTTTCACTCCATCTGCCCCAAAAATATGGCCCAAATACTCCACTTGCCTTTGACCAGAGAGGCACTTTGATCTCTTAGCGAACAGCTGGTGCTAGGATAGGAAAGTGAGGGTAAGCCCGAGATGGTGCAAGTGGCCCTCCCAAGTCTTGCTATAGCCTATAGACAAGAATATCACAAAAAAAAAAAAAAAAAAAAAAACAGCAATAAACTTCCTCAAATAAGGCTAAAAAACCTTATTCATAGTAGCTTGAAAGGTGGGTGCGGAAAGACGTCATGTGAACCAAGTCCTCATTCATTCGGATTTGGTGGTAACCAGATCTCAAATCAATCTTAGAGAAGTATTCTGCACCAAAGATTTTATTAAGTATCTCATCAATGGTCGGAATGGGAAACTTATCCTGAATAGTAATAGCGTTTAATGCTCTATAATCAACACAGAATCTCCAGCTCCCGTCCTTCTTCTTAACTAGTAAAACAGGGCTGGAAAATACACTTTGACTCTCCCGGATTACTCCTGCCTCGAGCATTTCTGCTACCAAACGTTCAATTTCCTCCTTCTGGAAATGAGGGTACCGATAAGGTTGAACACACACCAGTTATGAAGCCGGCAGTAGGATGATAGCATGGTTTATGTGCCGGTTGGGTGGCAGCTGAGTTGGTTCGTCAAAAACCTCTTCAAACTCTTCTAAAACTCATTGTAGTTCTGGCTATACTGGAGTGTCTCCTTCCTTGTCTTCTATCACCACCTTAAGATGGTAGAGAGTGGTAAAAACCTCCGATGAAAGCATTTGTTGAAACATTTTGTTATTCATAGTGTCAGCTTGAAGTAACCGTTCACCCTGGAACTTTATGGTGCAGAATTTATAATATACAAACTAACCGGCAAGTGCACCGGGTCGTACCAAGTAGTACCTCAGGTGAGTGAGGGTCGATCCCACGAAGATTGATGGACCAAGCAATAATAGTCAAATGATTCACTTAGTCAGACGAGCAGAAAATTGTGTTTTGGGATTCAATTTGCATTAAACAATAAATTAAGAGATTTAGGAAGTAGACAGTAAAATTGGTGTGAAAAGTATGTAAGAGGACAGTTAAGGTTTCAGAGATGTCCGGATTAATTAACAATTCTTATTAATTACCTTGATCATGCAAAGATTCAATTCACAGCAAATTTAAGTGATTAGACTCTAATTCCTTGTTAATTAATCCTCCTCTAACATAATTAACCGCCAATTCCTTCACTTAATCTCAATAGAGGGTTTAAGTTCAAACCTAAGTTTAAAGCCACACAAAACCCTAATTACCCAAAGATGATATGACTATATGGCACGTATCATATTAAATTCAGATAATCAAAGGTTCATGAGAATTTGGTTTCAAGCTTATAATTCAAGAGATGTAGCTTTTCCAAGAATAAACAAGAATTCAAGTTAGAAAAGAGTTATTTTTCAATGTACTCTAATCTGTAGGATGAAGAACGAAACTAATTCTTGAATGTAAATCAATGCATTAATTAGAAGTAGAAAATAATAATATTAATCCATCCAAATAAACAGACCTCCTAACCTTAACAATGGAGATTTAGTTGCTCATGGAGGAAATAAACCCTAGTAGAGAAAAGTGTAAAATGTGGAAGAGGAGAAGAAGAGGAAGAGGTTAAGATATCTTCTCCTTTTATATCTAATCCTAATTAATGTAAAATATATTTTTCTAAAACTTAAAATATCTTTTCTTAATTTGAAAATTAAATTCTAAACCTAGTTAAATCAAATAGAATAAAAAGATCACACGGAAGTCTTCTAGGGCAGGAGTATGGCGCCAAACTTGAGAATTTCAAGTTTGGCACCACTATGACCGCATCCAATAAGAGCTTTATGAGTTTCTGGCACCAAACTTGAGCTGGATTAAGTTTGGCGCCACCAAGACCACATCAAATATGGCGTATCATGAGTCATGGCGCCAAACTTGGGTTGGATGAAGTTTGGCGCAACCTTAGTGACATTTGTCGCCATGATTTCAGAAGAAAAGTATATACTATTATATATTGTTGGAAAGACTTGGAAGTTGGCTTTCTAATGCCACTAGAACCGCATCAATTGGACCTCTGTAACTCAAGTTATGCTCATTGGAGTGCAAGAAAGTTAGGGTTGACAACATCGTCCTCTGTCTTCCTTTTCTCTACACGAACTCTATCAAACTCGCCCGAAATGCCACCTGTAATAAGTCAAATTGTAAAAAAACTCAAAGTATCATTCATGTTGGCTTAAAACACCTAAATCTTGATTTAATCAATAATTTCACATGCAAATTCACTAAGAAAAGATAAGAAAGATGCTAACGCATCACAACTCCAAACTTCAATTGTTGCTTGTCCTCAAGCAACCGAAAACAATATAAACTTGAAATGTGAATTTGCATGAGAGTTAGTTTTTTAATTAAGCTCCTGTCTATTTTTTGAGTGGGGTTAACAACATTGTGACCATGAATAGTTTCGGCATCTCACTATCCTTTGAAGCTTAGTAATGTTAATTTTATTCAGAATTAGAATCCAGATAATATTATAAATTCTCTTGATTTTTACTTCGGATTAATCCTTGAACACAACATTTTCTTGTCTTTTCTTTGGTGCTTTGCACATTGAGCCTAGCCGTGACTCTAAATGTTTTGTCTCAAGCTTTGCTTGATATATAAACACCACAAGCACTTGACTGGGGAACTCTTTGAGTTCGAATCTTTTCTATTGAGTTTTTTCAGTCAGTGGTGCTCAGAGCCTTTGGCATACTCTTTATTGCACTTGACTTTGACTCTAAGTACTCTGTCTCAAGAGTTTCTTGACACATTCACACAATAAGCATATGGCTAGGAAAATAACTCTTTTGAGCTTTTGATCATTCTTAACCTTTCTAGCCATTGATGCTCAAAGTCTTGGGCCTTGCCTTTTATTTTTTTTCTTTTTGCTGTTTCTTTTACTTCAAGGATTAATTTCTTGTTTAATTTAGAGAATTCATAATAGTTCTCTAAATTTCTATTCATCATGCATCAACATCCTTTGATCCAAATTCAAATATGCACTGTTTATATTATGCATTCAAAGTCACAGATAAACACCACCACATCTAAGCAAATAAGACTACTCTTAAATATAAACTCAATTTCTCATACAATACATCACTTCTTTTTTTTTTATTCAAGCTCAATGAGCGGTGTGGTACATGAGACATCCTTTCAAATTAAGAATAGAAACTAAATCAAACTAAAACCTAAGAATTGAAAGTATTGCAGATCATGCAACAGATAAAGACAACAATAGATAAAGACAAGCAACAAAAAATAGAAGATAACAAAATAAGAGCAGAAAGGAAAATAGAATGAAAGGAACTCAACCACCTCGGTTATCCTGGTGGCCATCTCATTTCTCAGGCTATGCTCCTTTTTCAAGATGATTCACCTCTTTTTGGTACCATTGATGATAAGATAAACAGAGAGTGTGCTCTACAACACCAAACTTAAAAGTTTGCTTGTCCCCAAGCAAAGAAAAACTAAAAATGGGGAGGGACATAAAAAGCGCATGAAGGAGTAAAAATAAAAATATTGCAAAAGAAGAAGGGAATGATAACAACGCAAGAAAGATTAAAATTTAAAAGTTTTTTATTTTTTATTTTTTTTGGGCCCCAAACCTGAGGAACACCAAGTTTGGCGCCACCCACTCCGCAAGAAATTCTCTCAATGATGCATATGTGGCACCAAACTCCAAATTTCCAAGTTTGGCACCACCATTCCAGCAAAGTTCTCCGAGGAATGCGTGCATGTTGGCACCAAACTTGAGACTCTCAAGTTTGGCACCACCTTGGCCAAATGTATTCCTCTCCAGGGTGGTCTGAAATTCCTTCTGATTGCACCTGTTCCTGTTTTAAACACTCTGCATGATTAAAACACACTTAAAAAGAAGAAAAACTATAAAAAATTAAAACAAACTAAATGAAATCAAAATAAATAGAAAATCTAAAGATATGGATTATTGGCTTGCCTCCCAACAAGCGCTTTTTTAACGTCACTAGCTTGACAGTTGATTTCTTGTTAAGGCGGCAATTGATCATAGTATTTCAACTCCTCCCCTCTCACTGGGAATTTTCTCCCTGAGTCCCCATAATGTAGCTCAACATGCTCAAGAGATTATTCTATTTACTGTATAAGTCAATATTAGATTGCTAGTCAACACCACCTTCATTCCTGGGGAGAAACCTTCAATGGGGATTTTTTTTGTTTCTCCATCCTCTGGGTACTTTCTTCTTGGGAACCTCCTCCTTGGTGGATGATGTATTCCTAACACCAAATTTAGGTTTGATGTCAGGGAGAATTTTTTTGATTGTCACCAAAGGAGGCTTGAACTAAAGATCTTGTTGTGCATCATCAGGGGTTTCTTGATGGTTTGGATTAATAAGCTCAGTTTGAATGCACCTCTCCTCTTCACCTGATGAATGCATATTTTTGAAGATATGGAAGACCATTTGCTCATTATGCACTCTAAGCCCTAATTCACCCTCTTCTACATCAATTAGAGCTCTCCCTGTGGCTAGGAATGATCTTCCTATGATGATAGAAGCGTTTTCATCCTCCTCATGTCAAGAATTACAAAGTCTAATGGAAACAGGGACAGACCTAAATTTAGGAGGAGGAGGCACTTGTCCCCACTAAATTTAAGAAAAAAAAGTAATAATTCTATATAAATTAATATATTTATCTCAATATAATTATATTTTTGTCCCACAATAATTTATAAAATTTTATTTTGAGATTCATGTTAAAAATAATTTTTTGAATTTAATTTAACGTATGTAACAATATTTATTTTGTTAAATTTGATTTAATATCAAAATTAAAAATAATTAAATAAATTAACTCAATACAAAAATTAAAAAATAGTGATAATATAATTTTTTAAATCTAATCAACTAGTTATATAATTACCAAACTAAATCTCAATTTTTTAAATATAAAGTAAAATTTTTAGTATTTTTTTGTCTTAAAAAAATTAATTGTGATAAAAAAATAGTTATCTATTAATTAATATTATTTATTTTAAAATTATATAATACTTTTTAATTTATCTCTTAAATAATTTTACTTGTAATAACTATTTTGGATTAAAAAGTATTTTATATCATAAATATTATAACAAATAAACTTCCTAATTGAATATGAGGTAATTAATATTTGAAAATTATAACGAGTAGTAGAACAATTGTTTAAAAGCATAGAAGTTAATTTTGATATATTAAAATATGTATATTTTTTTACATAGTCATTTAATTATATTTATTCTTTTAGATAATTATTTATGTAATGAATATAAAAGGTATTCTTAATTACAATACATAATTAAATAGATGCATAAATTTTTTAATCTAATAGTATATCAAAATTAAATTAAAAAATATATATAAAAAATTAATTATCTTAAAAAGAAAGAGAGAAAAATAATTGTAAATTAAATTTTTATTATTTGATATAAACATATTTTTCATATATCGGTTTATTTTCTTATGGCATTTAAATATAATTATAGTTTTAAATTATAAATGCTAGTGTATTAATAGGTATTAACGTGTCAATTGATTCAGTCTTTTATTATTAAATGTATATAAAAATAAATAAAAATAAAATTAGTCAGGATGACAAATTATCTATAATTTAATTAAAATATTTTAAGTTCAAATTTTAGAAATATTTTTTTTATAAATTATATATAATGAATAGTATTTTAAGAATGAAAATATTCATTAAATCTTTTTAATTTTTATATCTCTATTATATTTTTAATATAATTAGCAATGTTCAACAAAATTTATTTTAATATATATATATATTTTCCCCATCTCTTAAAATATTCTAGGTCCGTCACTAACTGGGAGGAAGAACTTATCCACTTTGACCAAGATATTCTCTACTATTTCATGAGCATGTTTCAGAGATTTGTCTGCCATTTGTAATGCTATCCTTGTTGGTTGTGCCTCTTTGATTTGTAACTTCTGCATTACAGACAAGGACATTAAATTGATGCTTGCTCCTAGATCACACAAGGCTTTTTCAAAGGTTGTGCTTCCAATGGTACATGGTATTTGAAAGCTTCCCGGATCCTGCATCTTTCTTGGCAATTTGCTCTGAATGATGACATTACATTCCTTGGTCATGATCACTGTCTCATCTCTCTTTAAAGTCCTCTTCTTGGAAAGTAATTCTTTCATGAACTTGACATAGAGAGGAATTTGCTCCAAGACCTCAGTAAAAGGAATATTGATTTGTAACTTTCAAAAAACTTCCAAAAACTTTGAAAACTACCTGTCCTTAGTCTCCTTTTGAAGCCTCTGAGGATATAGCATCTTTGGCTTGTACTCTAGTGCCTTAGGCAATGCCGGATATTTCTCAAGATCAATTGAAAAAGGGTTATCCGGATGCCTTGGAGGGGCATGTGCTACAGCATCCTCAGTCTTCTCTGGAGCTTCTTTTTCAACTAGTCCCTGAGTAACTTGTGCTTCCTTACCTGTCATTGGTCCACTTACCAATGTGATAACCTTGAACTCCTCTCTTGGATTTGGAATTGTGTTACTAGGAAGGGTATTAGTGGTCCTCTGATCAATCTTAGCAACTTTTGTGCCTATTTGGCCCATCTAAAACTCCAAGTTCATAAGTGAAGTTCTGGTTTCCTGTATGAAACTAAGAGTACTCTTGGAGAGCTCTACAACTATAGATTCTAAGTCAGAAGATTTCTAAAAATGAGAAAGTGCATTGTTGTTGTTGAAATTACTCTGATTGAAATTATTCTGATGACCCTGATTGTTATTGAAGCTCTAGTGCCTCTGTGGTTAATTTTTCCATCCAAAATTTGGGTGATTCCTCCACCTTCGATTATAAGTCTTGGAAAAAGGATCATTATTGGGGGGTCTAGAGGAATTCCCCACATAATTAACTTGTTCAGAGAAAAATTGACTATAATTATAAGGCCCACCTTGAGGGAATCCACCACTCATGTCATAGGAAGCATCTTGGATATTAATAGCTGAAACTTGTAGTCCACCCAAGTGTTGAGTAATGGCATTTATCTGTTGAGACATGGTTTTATTCTGAGCAAGAATCACATCTAAAGCGTCTAATTCCATGACTCCTTTCTTCACAGAGGTCCTCTCAGAAGAATATAAATATTGGTTGTTGGCAACCATCTCAATCAACTTAGTAGCATCTTCAGGAATCTTCATGTGAAGGGATCCGCCTGCAGAATTATCTAGAGACATTTTGGCGGTCTCAGAGACTCTATCATAAAATATCTACAACTGAATCTAGTCTGAGAACATATCAGGAGGACACTTTCTGAGCATCAACTTGTACCTCTCCCAGGCTTCATAGAGAGACTCACCCTCTCTCTGCTTGAAGGTTTGAACATCCATCATCAACTTAGTCAGCCTCTGATGTGGAAAGAATTTGGTCAAAAACCTGTTGACTAACTTATTCCAGGTATCCAAGCTCTCCTTGGGCTGTGTATCAAGCCACTGCTTGGCTCTGTCCCGTACAGCAAACAGAAAAAGGAGCAACTTATAAAATCAGGCTGAACACCATTGATCTTTACAGGTCACAGATCTGCAAAAAATTAGAAATAAACAAGTTTGGGTCTTCCTGCGGGAGTCCATGAAACTGGCAATTTTATTGTACCAAAGTAATGAGCTGAGGCTTCAACTCAAAGTTGTTAACAATCACAGGAGGTACAACAATACTATTCCCATAGAAATTAGGACTAGGAGCAGTGTATGACCCGAATGTCCTTCTAGGTTGCTCAGCAATATTAGGACCATTGAGAACATGAGGATTAATAACATTGTTGTTGTTGCGATCCATAATGAGCTCTTTAACTTCCTTCTCAAAATTATCCTTGAGATTTTCACTGGCTTTGTAAGCTTTAGCCTGCTGTAAAGGCCTTCTCAAGATTCTTTCAATCTCAGGATCAAAGTCTAGAAGAGGTTCTTTGTTCTTGTTCCTGCTCATAAACAAACAGAAAATAAAAAAAGGTGAAAATCTCTACATCAGAGTGGAAAGAATTCCCAGTGAGGTAACATGTGTAAAAGAAATAAAATAAAATAACTGAATAAATTAAACAGAAAATTCAAACAACTAATAAGCAAAATAGAACACAAAATTTCAAAAGTAAATAAAAATATAACTAGGAAAAAATAAAACAATTAAGAGAACACCAAACTTAAATTCAGAAATTACAAGAAAAATTTTAAATAAAATAACACTAAATTTTCAAAAAAAATTAGAGAACAAGAACAAATAAAAACTAAAATTAAGAATGCCAAATCTAAGAAATCAAACAACGGTTAGTTGTCAATCATAGTCAATCCCCCGGCAACGGCGCGAAAAACTTGGTATAGAATTTATAATCCACAAACTAACCGGCAAGTGCACTGGGTCGTACCAAGTAGTACCTCAGGTGAGTGAGGGTCGATCCCACGAGGATTGATGGACCAAGCAACAATAGTCGAATGACTCACTTAGTTAGACGAGCAGAAAATTGTGTTTTGGGATTCAATTTGCATTAAACAATAAATCAGAAGATTTAGGAAGCAGACAGTAAAATTGGTATGAAAAGTATGTGAGAGGACAGTTAAGATTTCAGAGATATTTAGACTTCCAGATTAACAATTCTTATTAACTACCTTGATCATGCAAAGATTCAATTCACAGCAACTTTAAGTTATTAGACTCCAATTCCTTGGTAATTTAATCCCCCTCTAACTCAATTAACTACCAATTCCTTGGTCACTTAATCTCATTAGAGGGTTTAAGTTCAAAACCTAATTTAAAGCCACACAAAACCCTAAAGACTCAACGATGATATGATTATATGTCACATATCACATTAAATTCAAATAATCAGAGGTTCATGAGAATTTAGTTTCAAGCTTATAATTCAAATGATGTAGCTTTTCTAAGAATCAACAAGAATTCAAGTTAGAAAAGAGTTATTTTCCAATATAGTCTAACCCGTAGGATGATGAACAAAACTAATTCTTGAATGTAAATCAATGCATTAATCAGAAGTAGAAAATAATAGTATTAATCCACCCAAATAAACAGAGCTCCTAACCTTAACAATGGAGGTTTAGTTGCTCATGGAGGAAATAAACCCTAGCAGAGAAAAGTGTAAAGTGCGAAAGAGGAAAAGAAGAGGAAGAGGTCAAGATATCTTCTCCTTTTATATCTAATCCTAATTAATGTAAAATATATTTTTCTAAAATTTAAATATCTTTTCTTAATTTAAAAGTTAAATTCTAAACCTAATTAAATCAAACGGAATTAAAAAGATCACGCGGAGGTCTTCTAGGGCAGGAGTCTGGCACCAAACTTGAGAATTCCAAGTTTAGTGCCACTATGACCGCATCTAATAAGAGCTTTATGAGTTCTTGGTGCCAAATTTGAGCTGGATCAAGTTTGGGCCCACCAAGGCTGCATCAAATATGGCGTATTATGAGTCTTGGCACCAAACTTGGGTTGGATGAAGTTTGGCACCACCTTAGTGGCGTTTGGCGCCTTGATTCCAGAAGAAAAGTATATAGACTATTATATATCGTTGGAAAGCTCTAGAAGTTGGCTTTTTAATACCGCTAGGACCAGGTTAATTCGACCCTTGTATCTCAAGTTATGCACATTGAAGTGCGAGGAGGTCAGAGTTGACAGCATCATCCACTTTCTTCCTTTTCTTCTACACGAATTCTGTCAAACTCGCCCGAATGCCACCTGTAATAAGTCAAATTGTAAAATAACTCAGTAGCATTCATGGTGGCTTAAAACACCTAAATATTAATTTAATTCAATAATTTCACAAGCAAATTTACTAAGAAAATATAAGAAATATGCTCACGCATCACTTTACCACAACGTTATGTTCATCACAAATTCCATAATAAGCAATCCATAATGTGGGGTAACATAGCCGAAGCACATCAGCCACTAAACTTTGAGAACTATATCAGCCCCTTGAAGATCCAACACAAAAGTATTAATGTAGAATTGATACCCCTACATTACCAAGGGAATATTCTCGCAATACGCCTTACAACCAATCACATCTCCATTGCCTACTAGTACCTGAAGTGGTGTGATCTGCTAAATCGAAAAGTGGAGTCTCTCCACCGCACTTGCTTTCACAAAATTATGGGAACATCCTCGTCAATCAACACCATAACCAATTGCCCATTGTACGTGCCCTTCATGCGAAAGGTGGTAGGTTGGTATTAACCTACTATGGCATTCAAACTAATTTCTGGTTACACGGCATCCACTACAACCGGCGCCTCTGCACACCCAGAGGTTGAATCAATTCAGGTTCGGGTTCTTTCAAGATCTCGTGCATTTCTTCCTCTCCAACCAACAAGTAATAAGAAGTTTTACATTTATGTCCTGGTGACCACTTTTCCTCACAATAGTAACAGAGGCCTTTGTCTCTCTTCATCTTAATTTCAGCAGCTGATAATTTCTTAAAGAGGGGTTTGATGTGGAATTTCTAGTATTAGTGTTTGGCTGTATGTTGGAGAAAGAAATAGGACTAAGGTTGCATGGCTTGTTTGTCGGGTATCGATTTAGGAAGGGATTATTGGAGCTAGTTTGGATAGGTTTGGTGAGATTTTGTGATGTGTGAATGATAGATTTCAGATTTGAATTGACTGTATACTTTTGCTCATATATCTTTGCTAATGAAACTGCATGAATATACGACGTCAGCTTAGCTAACAATAATTCACATTTCAGGTACTCTTAAAGGCCAGCAATGAATAATGACACCCCCAATCCTCACTGAGTCCAGTAACCTGATTGGTAAGATCTTCAAACTGTCCTTGATACTCTACTATGGTACCGATTTGCTTCAACTCTTTAAGGGCAGCCTTGGGATCATAGTACTGATTTTGTCCAAACCTGACAAGTAATGCATCCAAAAAAGACTTCCAAGTATATGCAATATTATTATTGACCTCCCAACGAATGGAAGAAACTCATTCTTAGTTAGTCTCATCTCCTCAGGTACCACAAACCATTCAAAATATTATTTCACTTTAAAAACCCATTCATTCACATTACTATCCCCATCAAAAATGGGTAAATCAACTTTTGTACCTCTAAGTTGGTAGAATTGTTGTTGGTGTCGAGGATGTGAAGAGCCTTTATCATAGATCGGAGTCACTTACTTCAGTTTTAGTGCTTCAGACAGCACGCTTCGAATTTCTCTCACCGAGTCCTCTAGTCTGTCCATACGTGATGCCATCATGGAGACGTGACTTATAACCTCCACATGATTCTATTGCAGAGCAACGATTTCCTGCTGCTAGAATTTATCGGAAGCCATGTTTCCTCTTAACGAGAGCACCAAATGTTAGGCAACCAATGGCTAATGCAGAGTAATATAGAAATGTAATTATTTAGGTTGTAGAAGAAGACGTGTATAAATTATTATTATTACTGAATGAAAATGAAAATAGATAGAATAGAGAGTGTCAAAGATAATTCCCTTTTCGTGTCAGGGATGAACTCTTTGAGAACAAAATCACAATACATTCCTTACGTCATAGAATTGATTCCTTTCCTCTCGGCTTTGAGAAATATCCCCCTATTTTGCACCCTATTTTTCACTTACTAACAAAGTCCTTCATTTAAGATGAGACTTTTCTGATTCTCATTGGTTTGGGCTTGCTGTTTGCACTGGTTCAATTTCATGAGTTGGCCCAATTTTCTCAATTGTAGCCTAGTCAATAATGGGGCTTATTTTTAGAGCTATCAGATTCTCTTCAGATAATGCTAAACTGAACTTTCCAACTCAGCTGAAGCAAATTTCTAATTTGCACGAGTAGTTAGCATCCTCTACCAAAGACACCTCATAAAGGTGGGACGTCACCACGAGAAATGCATCCAAGTAGTCAGTCTCACACTAGCTGATGGCAGGCACACTCCTTCGCAAGAGAAAGACCCCTCCAAAATCGCGCAGAGTTCGGTCCCGTAAACAAACTCAGCTGGGATGTAGTCGGCAGCTCCCTTCACCCACCTGCCGGTGGCATCACGAAGAGCACAATTAAAACCAATGTCAGTCTTATCCGAAGGCACACTTCTGTCATAATTAATTTATGTATTTTCTTTCTAATTTATGCCATTTATAGACTCAAAAACCTACAAATGTTAATTTGAAACTAATCTTAAACCAACCAGGGGAAAAAACATTTTCAAGGCTTACAGGCTTAGATTTTTGGATTGTGGTAAAACGCATGATAGGTGGGAATGGATGACCTAAATTGTAAAAAAAAAATAATTGTGGAAAAAATGGAAATAGTGCAAGAAAAATGTTAGGCATACTTTCTCCAACCATGTCCCAACCAAGCGACCCTAAAACTATTTTTAGATGCCTACATCACACACTCCCACACTGTCTTTTTTTTTTAGCGATTAACCCCTTTATCAGTGGCGGATCTAGAAATCTTATAAAGAGGGGACTGGAAATAAAAAAATTAAAAGTGTCATATTAAAACTGAAAGTTTTAATAAAAAAAATAATTGTATATTTTAATATTATTTTAAACTAAAATTAATTTTAAAAAAACTATTTATATCAAAGTTTTTTTTTCATAAAATTTTAATTTTTATTCTTATTATAAAATATATAACATAAATAATATAAATTTGTTTCTCTAATACTTTTAATATATGTATTTAAAATAAATTAATGAATATAATATATAAGATATATTCATATTAATAAATAATTTACTTAATATATTTTGATTTTAATATTATAAAAAATAAAATTTAATCTAATTTATTTTTATGTATATATTTTCTTATTACATTCCATTAGAAATTATTATAAAAACAAAAATATTTTTATATAATAATAGATAGAAGAATTACAAAAAATTGAATTTTTATTCTTATTATAAAAGATATAACATAAATAATATAAATTTATTTTTCTAATACTTTAAATATATGTATTTAAAATAAATTAATGAATATAATATATAAGATATATTTATATTAATAAATAATTCACTTAATATATTTTGATTTTAAAATTATACAAAATAAAATTTAATCTAATTTATTTTTATGTATATATTTTCTTATTACATTCAATTAAAAATTATTATAAAAACTGTTACGGCTTGGCCCAAACTACTAGCTGGCCGGTCCGACCCGAGCACCACCCGACCCGGACGGTCAGGATCGAGGCGTCCAGTTGCCGACCCAGACACGCGTCCCTGACAGCTTTGCTACAGCTGTGCGAAGGAAGCATCGAAGAAAGTGGGCCTGTGATAATGGGAATAATCAATCGAAGTACCAACCCGAACCGTCCGGTACCCGACCTACCGAACATTGGCGCCGCCTGTGGGAATAATCGCCTGAATGGACGTTGTACTGGGCCCAGGAGGAATAGGCCGCGAGAACGAGCGCAGAGGGGAAGCCTCCGCGGCTTCTCCCGGGCATCGCACGAGGTCCCTTCCAAGACGAACCACACGATCTCCCGACAACAGCACCAGAATAATGCAAGAACTACGCCACAGGATGCAAGACCTAGAGCGCCGGCTGGCAGACCGAGAACATCGTCAACAAACTCCCGAATCGAGCTACTCCCGCTCCGTCTCGAGAAGCCGCTCCCGAAGAACAGCTATCCCACAATCTGAGCCCGAGAGCGCCAGGGAGGGAGGACGTGCGAGAAGACACCACGACCCTCTCATATACACCAGGCACGACATGCGTACCACAGAGCGAAACCGCGAGGACGCTCGTCGGGAGGACGACGAGGGAAGAACAACCAGAACGCGGGGACCAGTGATAATGGGCGCAACCCCATTCCATCGTTCCATCCTCGAGGTCCGGCTGCCAAAACACTTTGACAAGCCAACGGACATGAGGTACGACGGAACCCAAGACCCGCAGGAGCACCTTACGGCTTTCGAAGCCAGAATGAACCTGAAGGGAGTGGGAGACGAGGTAAGGTGACGCGCTTTCCCGGTCACCTTAGCGGGACCGGCAATACGGTGGTTCAATAACCTCCCATAGGGCTCGGTGACCAGGTTCTCGGACATCAGCCGCGCCTTCCTAGCCCAATTCACAACCAGAATCGCAAAGGCAAAACACCCAATCAATCTACTTGGAGTGACCCAGAGATCCGGCGAGCCGACCAAGAAATACCTAGACCAATTCAATGATGAGTGCTTGGAGATCGACGGGCTGACGGATTCGGTTGCAAGTTTGTGCTTGACGAACGGACTTCTAAACGAGGACTTCAGAAAGCACCTCACCACGAAGCCGGTGTGGACAATGCAGGAGATCCAATGTGTAGCCAGGGAGGTACATTAACGACGAAGAAGTCAGCCAGGTCGTGGCTGCCAATAAACGGCATCACGGGAATGGAGAGAGACAAAAGGAACACGACAGGGACGGCGGTCCGAGTAAGACGCCCAAACCGTTTCCTCGAGTCGGGAAGTTCACTAATTACACTCCCCTCACCGCGCCGATTATGGAAGTTTACCAACAAATAGCCGAGAAGGGGATCTTATCGAAGCCCCGACCTTTGAAGGAACGAACAGGGGGGGAACAAGAGCCTCTATTGTGACTACCACAAGGGATGAAAAGCTAGCCGAGTTTTCCTACCTCATTAGGGAGCCGAGGAGACGGAATCGTGACCACGAGGGTGAAGACAAGGCTCGAGCAGCAAAGCGACGCCAAGAGCCGGAGGACAACGACCATGGCCTTACCATAGTGAACGTAGTAACAGCAAGAAACGCGGCACCTAGGTCGAAATCAGCACATAAGAAAGACACCAAAGTCCTGGCGGTTTCCACATCCTCTGCGCGAAGCCCTAAGAAACTTCCATCCATTTCATTCGGTCCGAAAAACCAATGGTTTGATGAGGTCGCAGAAAGCCCTCCCATGGTCATTACGACCAGAGTGGGAACCAGACTCATCAAGCGGATCCTTGTAGATACGGGGCAGATTCGAACATCATGTTCTGCAATGTGTTCGACGCCTTAGGCCTACGAGACGCCGACTTAAAAACCCACCAGCACGGTGTGGTAGGGCTCGGCGACCACTTCATCAAGCCGGACGAGATAATCTCTCTACTGACCTCTGTGGGACAAGGCCAAGGGAGAAGAATGGTAATGGCAGAGTTCGTGATCCTACGAGACTCCACGGCCTACAACATCATCCTAGGGAGGAAAACCATCAACGACCTAGGGGCAGTCATCAGCACAAGGATGCTGATAATGAAGTTCATAACTGAAGAAGGATCAGTAGGGTCTGTAAGGGGATACCTGGAAACGGCAGTCGCTTGCGACAACGCCAGCATCTCGTTAAGAAAGAAATCCAAAGAAGCATCAGGAGTGTTCCTCGCCGACTTGGATGCCAGAGTCAGCGACAAGCCGAGACCCGAACCAGAAGGAAACCTGGAAAAGTCTAGAGTCGGCGACACGGAGGAGAAGTTCACCTTCGTGAACAGAAACCTTCCTCACGAGCTGAAAGAACCTTTAATTGAAATGATCAGGGCCAATGGTAACCTATTTTCCTGGACACCGGACGACATGCCAGGGATAGACCCCCAACACATGTCACACCATTTGGCCGTCAAGCCAGAGGCCAGACCGGTGGCCCAGAGGAGGAGGAAGATGTCACAGGAAAGGGCAGAAGAGGTGGCCAAGCAGACGGCCAGCCTCCTCGAGGCAGGATTTATCCGGGAACTTGACTACTCGACCTGGCTGTCGAACGTAGTCCTGGTAAGAAAACACAATGGGAAATGGAGGATGTGCGTGGATTATTCCGATCTCAACAAAGCATGCCCCAAGGATTGCTACCCCCTACCCAACATTGATGCACTCGTCGACGCGGCGATGGGGTACCGGTATTTGAGCTTCATGGATGCTTATTCCGGCTACAATCAGATACCGATGCACCGGCCAGACGAAGAAAAAACAGCATTCATAACACCAGGAGGAATCTATTGCTACAAGGTAATGCCCTTTGGCCTGAAGAACGCGGGGGCCACATACCAAAGGTTGATGAACAAGATATTCAGCGACATCATTGGCAAAACGGTGGAAGTCTACGTGGACGACATCCTCGCTAAGACCACCCGAACCAAAGACCTCCTAAGCGACCTGGGAAACGTGTTCGCGGCCCTCCGACGACACGGCATGAGGCTCAACCCTCTCAAGTGCGCCTTTGCCATGGAAGCCGGGAAGTTCCTAGGATTTATGATAACCCAAAGGGGGTGGAAGCCAATCCTGAAAAATGCCAGGCAATACTCCAAATGAAGAGCCCGGGCTGTGTCAAAGACGTCCAGAGACTGGCGGGAAGCTCACCGCGCTATCTCGCTTTCTTGGGGCATCGGCGGCAAAGGCCCTACCTTTCTTCAACCTAATGAGAAAGGGAATAGCATTTGAATGGACCCCGGCATGCGAAGAAGCGTTCAACCATTTCAAAAGGATCCTTGCAACACCACCTGTGCTCGGTAAGCCTGTGATTGGAGAACCGCTCTACCTGTACCTAGCTATAATAGAGGAAGCGCTGGCAGCGGTCTTGGTGCGGGAAAAAGGGAAAGTTCAACAACCGATCTACTTTTTGAGTAAAGCGTTGCAAGGAGCAGAACTTAGGTACAGCAAGTTGGAGAAACTGGCACTAGCGCTCATAACCTCTTCCCGCAAACTACGGCAATACTTCCAGGGTCACCAAGTGGTAGTAAGAATGGACCAGGGAATTCGTCAAGTGCTCCAAAAACCCGACCTAGCGGGAAGGATGATGACCTGGGCCATCGAGCTATCCCAGTACGATTTAATATATAAGCCTCGACATGCAATTAAGGCGCAAGCAATGGCAGACTTCCTAGTGGAAGTAACTGGAGACCCAACCGAGGACATGGACACACGGTGGAAGCTCCATGTAGACGGAGCCTCCAACCAGACGTTCGGTGGCGCCGGGATCATCTTGGAAAGCCCAGCCGGAGTCATCTACGAACAATCGGTCAAGTTCGAGTTTCTTATATCGAACAACCAAGCAGAATATGAAGCCCTTCTAGGCGGCTTGATCTTAGCTGGGGAAGTCGGAGCTACGAGGCTAGAAGTATGCAATGACTCATAGATCGTCACGTCGCAAGTAAACGGAAGCTACCAAGCCAGGGACTCGCTTTTGCAGAAGTACTTGAAAAGGGTCAAAGAACTGAGCAAACACTTTGAGGAGGTCACGGTCCAACACGTTCCGAGGGAAAGGAACACACGAGCAGATCTCCTATCCAAGCTAGCAAGCACGAAACCTGGAACCGGCAATCGATCCCTCATTCAAGGCATCACGAAAGAACCAGCAGTCACCCTCCACCTGACCAAGATAAGCCCCTCCTGGATGGACTCCATCACTGATTTCTTGCAGAACGGCAAAATCCCTGTAGGTGAGAAGAAATCTAAAGCATTGAGAAGGGAGGCTACCAAATATACGATCATACAAGGCCAACTGTTTAAAAAGGGACTTAGTCAACCCTTGCTAAAGTGCCTACACCCCGACCAGACGGACTACGTACTCAGAGAAGTCCACGAAGGGTGCTGTGGTCACCACATCGGGGGCAAAGCCCTAGCAAGGAAGCTCATCCGAGCTGGATATTACTGGCCATCAATGATGGAGGACTCCAAGGAGTTCGTAAAAAAATGCGTTAAGTGCCAAGAGAACGCTAACTTTCACAGAGCACCGGCCACCGAACTGAGCTTGATGACATCCTCCCGGCCCTTCGCACAGCAGGGAGTCGACCTCTTGGGACCTTTTCCGGTTGGCCCAGGGCAAGTCAAGTATCTCATAGTCGTCGTCGACTATTACACCAAATGGATAGAAGCTGAGCCACTGGCCACTATCTCCTCGTCCAATTGTAGAAAGTTCATGTGGAGGCAGGTGATAACTCGGTTCGGCATCCCGGAACTCGTCATCTCAGACAACAGGACGCAATTCACCGGTAAGAAGTTTGTAGAATTCCTTGCCAGCCTGGGCATCAAACAAAAATTTTCCTCAGTAGAACACCCCCAGACAAATGGACAAGTTGAGTCCGCAAATAAGGTGATCTTGCTAGGCCTCAAGAAGCGGCTAGACAACAAGAAAGGAGCATGGGCTGATGAGCTCGCCTCAGTCCTCTGGTCCTACCGTACAACCGAGCAGTCCGCCACGGAAGAAACCCCTTTCCGCCTGACATACGGGGTAGACGCAATGATACTCGTAGAAATCGGCGAGTCGAGCCCACGGTTACTTCTCAAGGGGGTGGAAGAAGCTGTAGAGAAGGACCTAGTAGATGAGACCAGGGAGAAGGCCCACCTGTCAGAAGTAGCACTAAAGCAAAGAATGGCACTGCGCTACAACACCAAAGTGCTCAAGAGGGAGTTTGAGCAAAACGACCTCGTCTTACAGCGCAATAATATCGGCCTACCGACCCAGGGAGAAGGCAAACTAGCGGCGAACTGGGAAGGCCTCTACAGGGTCAAAGAAGCGATTGGCAAGGGCACCTACAAATTGGAGAAACTTGATGGAAGGGAGGTCCCGAGAACCTGGAATGCGGGTAACCTGGGAAGGTTTTACCCCTAGCTCAAGCATGCCGACCAGGCGATCTAGCGAACTTAATCACTTACCTTTCTATTTGCCATGGTAACAAACTCGTTTAATTACCGGTTAATGTTTACTTGTCATTTCTACCAATTTTACTTCTATTGTCTTTTCTTTCTCTACCTACACATCACACGACAACAAGTTCCACGACGCATTAAACGGAACCTCGATACGGCACCCCGGGACTGATCACCCCGGGAGCCATCTAAATTGAAGCCATAACAAACGGCTGCAACGATAACAAGAGGCCACGACCTGGCTTCGCCAAATTGCCAACACAACGGTAAATAAACACGGGCGGAAAGCTCATACCGACAAAACGTTAACAAAACAAAATGAAAATACTATCAGAGGCAAAAGACAATAATCACAAGCCGACCAAGCGACTCTTAATATATAACGAAGAAAGCTTCAAAAGTTCTACAACAAAATCGCAAATCCATACAAAAACATAAGGTACAAGAGCTCATTTTTTGGGCATGTCAACAATCTTGCCATCCTTGATCGTCTTAAAAACTCCAATTGCCGACGTGTCGAAATCGGGAACCACGATCTTCACCTGTGCCTTAAGGGCCTCCTCAGTCATGAAGATCACGTTCTTTCCCTGCTCTCTGGTCACCTTATGCTTCTTCTTAAGCTCCTCAACCTCAGCTTGAGCGGCTTTAGCCGACGAGACGGCCACGTCACGCTCTTTCTCCAAAGCCACCACCTGGCCTTGCGTGGCATTAAGTTGGCTTTCCAGAGTCATCTTTCGCTCGGTTAAACGGGACACGGTGTCATCGGAGTCCTTCAGCTTCTCCTCGGCGGATGCAGTTTTCTCCTCAGCAACCTTAAGCTTTTTCCCCGCCTCAGACAACTGCCCCTGAAGTGTTTCAACTGGGGCTTTGAATTCATTGTTGGCCTTGGCAGCAGTTTCGAGCTTCCTGCGCAGTGACTGCATCCCCGACAACTCGAACTCAGCCTTCCGAGCTATGACAGCTCCGCGGAGAAGCGTTCGGTACATCTACCTCGCCTGTCCCACACGCTTGGTACCGAGAAAGTGATCTTCTGTGCCAGGGATCAGTTGGGAGTCTATAAAAGCCCCAGCATCGAAGTTTCTCTCCATCACGGTGAGAGCTCCTTCCGGGCTGGAGGATGCCCTCTGCCTTTTGGGGGTGGGGATAAGCTTCAAATCGTCATCCTCTTGCTGAGCGGAGGTCGAGTGCTCGGGGACGACCGTCTCCTCACGGATTGGAGAGATGTGCGCCCCGTCAGAATTCTTATCCGTCATCTCGGCGTCACGGGGAGACGGCGTCGCCTGATCTTTATCCTCAGAAGGGCCCTCCGGTTTCCCGTCAACCTTCTCCGTTTTCTCCTCATTGTTGTCTGCCAAGAAAGTCTTGAACAAGTCCTCAAGCCCTGTCACGGAAGCAGACATCTCCACTGCAACAAACAAGTAAAAAAGTTAATCGTGAAACCGGCACAGCCAAGCAAATGAATAAAAAACGCAAAAACACAAGGCAAAACAACTCACAAACATAATTCCTAGCGACCTCCCGGTCACCCATCAAGAGGTGGGGATTCACATGATTCTTCCCAAAAACTGCCAACAACACGTCGGCGACCCTCTTGTCCACAGCAGACATCCCCTTATACGACACCTTAATGAATGTGTTGGATCCCGCCCCAAAACTCCAGTACGTCGAAATGAGGCTCTCCCCTTCTAACGACAACCAAAAGGGGTGACGACCTTTGACCGGATGCACCTTAAAATATTTATCTTTAAACCCATGATAAGAGTCCTCGAACAACTCGAAGATCCTCCGACCCTGGGCAGATCGGAAGGACATGAATCCTTTTCTCGCTTTTCCCTCCTTTGAAGGATTCGTGGGGTTGAAGAAAAAAAGGAAGACATCAACAGATACCGGCAACTCCAGATATTCGCACACCATCTCAAAACAGCGGATAGAAGCCCAACTGTTCGGATGCAGTTGTGACGGCGCCACAGAGATCTCGTTAAGAAGCGCCATTTGAAAAGGAGAAAACGGGATACGAACCCCCACCTGGGTGAACATGTATTTATAAAACCAGATCCAATCGGGGACTCGAGGGGAATGGAAGTTAAGCTCATATAGCCGTTCATTGGGGGCAGGAACAAAGACGTCATAATTAGCTTCCTCGTCTGTCCCTTCACACAAGTACTCGCCTTGGCAAAACTCCGTTAGCTCCCCCTCTTCCATCTGATTTGGCGAGTCCTTCACGTCGGAAGTCACCCAGGCGTAGAGGTCGTAATTTGCGGCGGAGGGAGAGGCCCGAGAAACGATGCGAGGCATACCTACAGTGGGGTACCACTCCGTTAGTCTATGAGGTCAGGAGTCTGGAAAAAACCCAGAAACTATATTTGTCCTATTCAATAGCTAAGATCAAGCATGGCTAAAAGCTAAATCCAAACAAAGCCTACCCTGGAATGGTAACCCCCCTAACGCACCTACTTGACACTAAAAAGCCATCTATCATACAAAACCAAGCAAACAGAATGCAAAACCAAGCAAACAGCAGGCACACAGAAGACCAAACAATAAACATGAAGCAAAGGACAAAAAGAATGCTTACCTGAACTGATTATGAAGATTCGAAGGAAGAGGAGGAAGAGCGAATGCGCAAGAATGCAGAAATGACACTCTGAGAATCCAGAAGGAGAAGATGGTGGAAATGGTTGGAGTAAGAATATGAGAAGGGAACGAAATGCAGAACTGTTTAAAACTGCCACTCAAGAAGCGCGAAGGGCCTGGGGGCAAAATGGTCATTGCACACAGGGTTTTCCAACCCATTATGAGCATTTAATGCTCCGCGAGGAATGAGGCGACAAACGGCCGCCTCAGAAACAAACAGACACGCGCGCAAGAGGCACGTCCCCCCACGGGCGGCCGACCTGGTGACAACACACGGAATAAGAGATAACGCGCCACCAACCACCTTCACGATCATCGCTGGCGCGTTGGGGCACTGTTACGGCCTGACTCAAACCACTAGCGGGCCGTCCCGACCCGAGCACCACCCGACCCGGACGGTCAGGATCGAAGCGCCCAGTTGCCGACCCGGACACGCGTCCCTGACAGCTTTGCTACAGCTGTGCGAAGGAAGTATCGAAGAAAGTGGGCCTGTCATTGCCTACCCACCTTTAACATGGTATATATGGGGAAGGTCCTACCCTTCCCCCAAGATACGTCACATATCATTCAACCCTTTTTCACCTGTACACTTGACTGACTAGAGCGTCGAAGTGTCCTTGCAGGTGACCCCCTCCCCCCCTCCCTCCCCATCTCCATACGAAGAGCTCGGGACGTCGGCTGCGCTCCCTTCAACCCAGCAACCCAGAACCAGGTGATTCCCCCTCTCATCAATCGAAGTACCAACCCGAACTGTCCGGTACCCGACCTACCGAACAAAAACCAAAGTATTTTTATATAATAATAGATAAAAAAATTATAAAAAAAAATAAAAGAACAAAAGAAAATAAATTTTAAATAAACCAAAGTATTTTTATATAATAATAGATAGAAAAATTATTTAAAAAAATTGAAAGAACAAAAGAAAATAAATTTTAAATGCATAACATGGAACTTGAACCCATGCTTTGAAGTATATAATGCCTCCTTTTAACTACTGAAGTAGAAAATATATTTGTTAAAACTATTAAACTAACATTATGGTTCATGTCTCTCTCAGATCACTGATTCACCAAAATTTTGTCATTCTCATCTCTTCCGATCATTGCCATCGCTATCTCTTTCATAGTTGCCATTTTCGTCTCGCAATGATTGCATTCTTCTTGTTTTAATTTCCTTATTGTTGTATTCACATCTCAACTCATGTTCGTTTTGCTTTATTTCAATTGGATTCTCGTTTGAATCAAGCTGTTTGGTTATATTCAATTGATGAAACGAATCTAAGATCAAATAATTCAAATGAATATTAAGTTGTTGTTATTACTCCATTTATTATGTTGAACTCTCTTGTTCAAAAAAAATATATATATATCAAATTGTTCAAACCTCTTATATGGCTGGAAAATTAAATATGATGCGTATTATCCTTTTTGTTATTCTTATCTGATTTAATTTGTCAACAACTATTGTTTATTTATGCTTTGGTAAATTCTATAATATTGTGCAATAATAATTATGTTCTAGAAGAGATGCTGAGACCTATAAAAAAATTACTTTGATAAAAATTATTTGAAATGTAACAATTATTTAGACTTAAACGTGTCATTTTAAGGCTTAAGCAAAGTAACAGCGTTTATATATTTCTATAAAATCTTAGTTTTATCATTATACCCAATAAATTACAGTAACTAGATTTATACCCCGCTTAATACATGCTAATGGTATAAAATTTTTGTACACAATCTTTTAGATAATTAAAATAATAATGAAATTTTGGATTTTATATATTATATTATAATAAATTCTATAGTATAATTCAATAATAATTATAATAATAATAATAATAATATAATATAATTAATTTTGACAGTTTATTATATATATTAAAATATTTACTCAAGGAGAATTTTTTGATAAAATATAAAAAAGGATAATTTTTTATCCTATTTGATTTTGATAAATAAGTTAGATTTGAAGAAAAAGATTAACAAATAAATACAAAAGTAATATTTAAGTTAAAAAAAAGTTTGACTTATAAAAAGTGTACATCACTAAAAACATTTCTTGTCGTTGAATAATATTCTACAATCATATATATATATATATATATATATATATATATATATATATATATATATATATATAAAATTATAAAGTATTAAAATAATTCAAGTATGTTTGTAATGATTCTGTTTAATATTATTGTATATCAATTGATTTTATAATTTATAATTTCATGTTTAAATTTTGAAAATTTATAAAAGTCTAATATATAGGTTATTTTATGTATAACAAAAAATATATAAAAAAAAGAATAATATTTTAATAAATATAGTTGATGAATATTAGTGGGTAAGAGAAGGAGGGATGAATCTTGGTCTCCTTTTACTTTGTTTGAATAATCTTGAAATTGGATAGAACTTCTGGATTATGTAGTGTTGCCTCAGGTGAAAAATAAGAGGTTATTTTATTTTGTCTCTTGTCGAAAGAGGAGCCAAAACTGAAATACGAGCAACGCATATAGCTGTGAAGTCTAGCTGGATAGAATAAGAAGGAGATTATTTTATTTTGTCTCCTGAATAGGAAAACCAGAAACAGAGTAGAGAAGAAGAAGTGATACGGCCATATATCCCGGTTCAGCTACTTAGTGCAATGTAGCCTACATCCAGTCTCCATCACAACTATGATGGAATTTCACTATCTTTGAACAAGATTACATTCACCAATTTTTTCTAGGATTCTATCCAATCCTATCTAGGACAAATCCAATTTCTAACCCAAACCAGATTTAACTAGAAACTCACCCTAGCTTTGAACAACAAAGTGCTCACCCAACGTGCAAGAGAATCTCCTCAGGATCATGACAACAAACAGAAAAATTTACAAAAGATTTCTGAAATAAACATTGATCTTTTCTCAAAGTCTAACTCTCTTGCCTTTTTTTACTCAATGGCTTTTTCTTACATACCTCACTATTATGCCATTTACCATTGAAAACAAAGAAAGACTAGACTAAGAAAACAAGATATTCAACGAGAACCATGAACGAGAAGAATGGTAATAGCTGTGTAAGCTATAGGAACCCAAACTTAGTGCTCTCACTCCTTACTCCAACCCTTGGCCGTTTACCCCTTTAATGGAGGAGTAAAGCTTCCAATGATTGAAACTTTTCTTTAGCACATTGGACTTCTTCTCCCAAAAATCAGTAGCAGCGGCAATGTCACAGAGGAGAGATAGAGCAGAAGCAATGATTGAATCATACATTCATCCATACATTCTATCTTCTCTTTCATCCTTTTTCAAAATTGCTTCTTGAATCTGAACCCTTCATTCTTGCTTTGACTCCAAGTTTGATTCTTGAACATTGATTCACAGCAAAGTGTCACCATCTTCAACATCTTCAACTTTCCACTTCTGTGTTTGCAAGGAGAAGATTTCTTCACCAAGTTTCAATGAAGTATAAATGTGAAAATATGTCTCTGATGATGCTTCAGAAGTGATGTTTGCTTTTAGCCCTAGCCTCTTTGACTTCTTTCTTCTTTGATTGAATTTGTAACCCCCTTTTGGTTTCTTGATTTCTTTCCTAGCTCAGAGCTTTCTTTTTCTTGCTTTGCTTTAGTGTTTAGTTCAGATGGGAATGAATTTCAATTTCTTAGTTAGCAACTAAGTGAATCCGCTTGGATCCTTAGTTTGGTCCATTTGCTTGTTCTTGGGCCAATTCTTTCTTTCCTTCATTCTTGTAGTTCAGGCACTCATTCTTTGGATTAAACAATGATGATATGAGTGTTTTGTTTTAAACTGAACTAATGTTGGACTTCATTAGTTTGTTGGGCCTGTTTTCTTGTTTCTTTGGCCAGTGTGATTAAATTAATTTCCTACACACTAAACAAACTAATCACACACATAATTGACTTTTAATCCAATAATAATATTTAGTCATCATCTATAATATGTTGTTAGTTCTTCTAACTCAACAATATCTCCCTTAATGACAAACATTATGAAATAAACTAAAAAAGAAATAAGAGTTTTAGGAACTTCCCTTTGATATTTACTTTGATGTGAAACTCCTCCTTTCATTTAATCACTAGGCTTCTCCTGAATGCTTGTATTTCTCAACCTGAAATCAACAAACTTTACATAGAAATAATGCCAAACATCCAAAAATTTACAAACACTTTTATATATGAGAGAACTTGTTTGATCATTAGCTAATATTTACAGGGCTATTTATCTGTTCAAAAAAGCATCATCAAACAACCTTAAAACAAACATTAATTAGAGATACTTAATCAAAATATTAGATACCAAATAGAGCTATGATCAATAAGCAAGTATAATCAATATTCACAATCAGAGCTGCAAATAATGATTTCAAAACAGTTACTACAGCCTGCCTCAAAGCATCATAACAATCTCAATTCATGTTCACAGCACTTACTCCCCCTTTTGTTATCAAGGAGGGTAAACTTGCACAAAAAAATAGTTTAATATACAAACCATAAGTGCAAAACGGGTAATTGTGTTAGTGTCAATGTTAAGTACCTACGACTATTACAATCATCCAACAGTGAACAGTATTCAAACAATAAATCTAAATATCAGAATTCATAACAACAAATTTTTAAACAGCTGCAGCATCAAATAGGAGCTAGACATCAAATCCCTCATCCTCGATTCCAATGAGATCTTCTTCTTGCTCGGACATTGCTTGATCATCTTCCAAGGAATCTATGTATTTGATTAGCACTTTAACTTGACTTTGAGACTTTCAAAAGGAGTTCTCATTTTGAATTTCTAGTTTCTTAGCTTGTTGGCTCGAGTTGATCATCTATTTAGTGAGATTCACAAATTCTTGTAAGACGTCCTTGACAATGCCATTCGTTAAGTACTTGTGAGAGGATGATGTTCCTGCACCAGATGGAGAAAAAATGCTTTCATCCTCTTTTTCTTTCAAAACCATGTCCTTTGCTGCATTTGTGTCCTTTTATTTTGATTGATTTACTGCACCACCGCCCTTAAGATATAAAATTGTATTTTCTTGGGTCTTATTGCTCAGATCAACACCAAAATACTCAAAGATGCAAGTTAAAAATATGCCATATGAAAGAAAAATATTTTTATCGCTTTTGATATAGTCATGCATATGGCGCATCATCAAGTAAGCAAATGAGATTTCAGTTTTGTTAAGTATAGCATAGAGGACCAAGGTATCACAGAGGGTAACTTTTTGAAATGAACTACTTTGGGGCATGAATATGTGAGGGATAAGACAGTGAAGTGGGGATTTGACTGGACCTAAGACTCTATGATTGGGGGTAACGCCATCCATGAGTGATAAGTTTTCACATATGTTAGCCAATACATCCTTGTGTGAAATGCCCATATTATTATTCCATTTTTTGGAAATGTAGGCATTAACGCCATCATCATAATAATCAAGGATTTCACTAATGGATTCGTTATTTAAATAAATTTAGTGGCCTTTTACATATGAGTAAACAGATTCCTTACTGTAGTACATATTTGCATAAAACTCTCTAACTAAGTCAGGGTAAACAGCCTTTCGAATCTTAAAGAGTTTTTCTCAATCCAAGTAAATAAAGTTTTCAACAAAATCAATTCCTTTTATGGCCAAAGCTTTTAGGTCAGCCACATAAGATGAATTTGAAAATAATTTCTTTATGAAACTCAAATTCATACTTGAAGAAAAGCGAAGAGGATCATAATGAGAGTGAGGGCGGTTACTAAATTGAGATTTGAAACCTACTGGATTAGGATTAGCAGGTTCTTTCAATAAGTTAAAGAAAGGTCTTCTGTTACCTTTGGAGGGGCGACTAGAAGGTGTTGAACATCCTTGAGGACGAGAGGATGAACGAGGAGGAGAAAAAGTTGGTGGTTCTTCATCTGTCATGGGTATTTTTCCTTTCACAGCATTTTCCCTAGAAGTTCCTGCTTCATGTGGTGCCGAAGAGGATCTTCGAGAAGTAGTTTTGGTCCTTGCCATATGTTTGGGTATATGAGAGGAATGTGAGGAAGAATGAGAGTGTATGTGAATGTGAGTGTGTGCCTGACCCTTGGAAGGAGGATTTTGTGGAGCCCTATATGTTCCAGAGCCTCTACAGGTGGAAATTTTCTTTCTCATTTTATGTGACTTGGTGAATGCGGTTGTAGGAGTAGAGGAGGTTGGAGAAGATAAGGGTTTTAGAGAGTAACTGCTTTAAATGCTTTTGAATTCTCTCTTTTTGAAAACACAAAATGTTATTTAAATAATATGAAAAGGTGTTTCAAAGAATTTTGAATTTTAAAATAAAGTAGGTAGTTGAAAGGACAAGTTAGAAAAAGGTTTGAAAAAATTGAAACTGATTTGACTTGAATGAAAACCCTAAAAGCAAATACCCTTTTGATATGAATTATGAAAACAAACAATAAGGCCCATTTCATAAAATATAATTTATTCCTCTTGAACCCAATGGTGGTTTTAAGAAAATACAATGAACCACCAAAGACTTAGTCTTGTCCCAGATTAATTTATTTAACCAATACTTGGTCTGAAATTCAGGGAATCTAAAGGGAGTCATCATTCGTTCAGTTTTATCTCCTATTGACCTGAGAGACAAAAACAACCAGAAAACAATTTTATCACATTTAGTTCAAAAATCAATATCAACAATCCCTAATACAGTTCTGAATTTACAAAATCTATCTTCACACAGAGATTTTGTAAAAATTTTGCCAATTGATCCTCAGATTTCACAAATTTTATGTCAATTATACCCTTTTGCACATGTCCTCTAATGGAGTGAAATCTCACTTCCATTTGCTTGTTCTTGAGTGCAAAACTAGATTTTTTGAGATGTTTATTACACTCATGTTATCACAAAATAAAGGGATAATATTGACTTGCAATTTGTAATATGTAAATTGTGTTTTAAGCCATAAAAGTTGTGAACAATAAGAAGAAGCGGCTATGTATTCAGCCTCGGCAGTGGATAATGCAACAGTAGCTTGCTTCTTGCTAGACCACACATTTAAGGACTGCTCAAGAAAGCAACAAATTTCTGAAGTACTTCTCCTATCAACTCGGTCTCCAACAAAATCTGCATCACAATAATTAACTACACAAAATTCATCAGATTTGGGATACCAAAGTCCAAAATCAGCAGTGCCATTAATGTATCTAATGATCCTTTTTACAGCAGAAAATTGTGATTCTTTTGGATGAGATTGGAATCGAGAACACACTCCAACACTTTGAACAATGTCCGGTCTAAAGGAAGTTAGATACATGAGAGATCCTATCATTTCTCTATATCTTGTTTCATCCACAGCTTTCCCTATTTCATCCTTTTCAAGTGTGGAATTTGGATGCATAGGTGTACTCATTGGTTTGGAGTTTTCTAAACCAAATTTATTTACTAACTTCTTGGCATATTTATCTTGGTGCACAAAAATTTCACTAGTAGTTTGTTTGATTTGGAGTCCTAGGAAGAATGTGAGTTTTTCCATCATACTCATATCAAACTCACTAGTCATTAATTTTTCAAATTCAGCACACAATGCTTCATTAGCCAATTTAAACACAATGTCATCCACATAAACTTGAACAAATATGAAATGATCATTAGATTATTTAATGAAAAGATTTGTATCCGCAATACCCCTTTGAAAATCATTTTTCAACAAGAAAGAGCTAAGTCTTTCGTACCAAGCTCTTGGAGCTTGTCTCAAGCCATAAAGTGCTTTAGAGAGTTTAAAACATGGTTGAAAAATCTTTATTTTCAAAATCGGGGGGTCAAGATACGTATACTTCTCTATCAATAAATCCATCAAAAAGGCACATTTAACATCCATTTGGAAAAGCTCAAACCCTTTCTGGGATGCATATGCAAGGAATAATCTTATTGCTTTTATCTTTGCAACAGGAGAAAATGACTCATCAAAGCCAATGCCCTCCTCTTGGTTATACTCTTGAACTACTAGTCTAGCTTTGTTTCTAACAACACTATCATCCTCACCTAATTTATTTTGAAAGATCCATTTAGTATCCGTTACCTTCTTACCATTCGAATTAGGCACCAAAGACTAAACCTCATTCTTTTCAAATTCGACCAATTCTTCCTCCATTGCCTTGATCCATGAAGGATCATCAAGGGCTTTCTTTACATTTTGAGGTTCTACTTGAGATATAAGAGCAAGATCATTGAGTTCGGTCCTTCTTTTACTTAAGGATCTTGTGGTAACTCCTTGAGATGGATCTCCAATAATAAACTCATGTGGATAGTTCTTTAAGAATTTCCATTCTCTGGGTTTTGGTGAAGTGATCTCAGGTTGGGTATGATTTGGTTATGCATTGTTGAGATTTTCAAAATTCTTTGCTTCAATAGGAAACAAAATAGAATTGTCTCCTGCATTTTGGTCTGCAAAATCAAGAACAACATTTTCCAATATGGATTCTAATGTGTCTTCACCTTGGATTCTATCTGAGCTTAATTCAGTTTCAATTCCTACATCATTCTCCTCAATAACACTTGAAATTGTGCTAGAATCACAAAAGGTAACATGTATGGATTCTTCAACGATTCTATGTTCCTTAAGGTAAATTCTAAAAGCTTTACTAATGGTTGAATAACCAACAAAAACAACTTCATAAGATTTTGGATCAAACTTTTCAAGATTATCTTTAGTATTTAAAAGAAAGCATTTGCTTCCAAAAACATGAAAATACTTAAGGTTGAGTGGTATTCCTTTCCAAAGCTCATATGGTGTTTTCTATACAATTTTTCGAATGATGGTTCAGTTTAAAATATGACAAGCAGTGTTTACTGCTTCATCCTAAAGGAATTTTGGAACTTCATTTTTACAAAGTATTTTCCTAGCCATTTTTTTAAGGCTTCTATTTCTCTTTTCAACAACCATATTTTATTGAAGTGTTCTAGGACATGAAAATTTTTTTAAAATTTTAAATTCATCACAAAATGATTCAAAATCTTGGTTTTCAAATTCTTTTCTATGGTCATTTCTTATGGAAACAATTTTTAATTTTTTTTTTCATTTTGAATCTTTTTGCAGAGTTGAAAAAGCTAAAAAGGCATCATTCTTATGAGCTAAGAAAATAATTCATCCAAATCTTGTATAATTATCAACTACTACCAAGCCATAGTATTTACCACATAGGCTTTGAGTCTTAGTGGGACTAAAAAGATCAATATATAGCATTTCCAAAGGTCTTTTGGTAGAGATGTCATCCTTGGGTTTCAAAGAACTTTTAGTTTGCTTACCCAATTGATAAGCATCACAAGTGATATCCTTGTCAAATTTTATTTTTAGAAGACTTCTAACTAAATTCTTTTTTACAAGCTTAAAAATTTGAAACATGCTAGCATGTCCCAATTTCTCATGCCATAACCATTTTTTAGATTCAATGAAAGTAAAACAAGCTACATTTTATTTGTTTTTAGTTCCTCCAAGGTGAGTCTATACACATTATTGCATCTTTTAGTTACAAACAAAGTTTCATCAGAATTTTTACAAACAACTAAGTATTTCAACTTTTTGAAAATAACCAAATAACCTAAATCACATAATTGGCTAATACTTAGAAGATTATGTTTTAGTCCATCAACCAAGAATACATCATTAATGAAGGTAGAGAAAATCTTACCAACCTTACCTATGACCACTATCTTTTCCTTTCCATCATCACTGGAAGTCACAAAGCCTCCATCGTACTTGTCAAGCTTGATAAAGAATGTGGATTTTCCGGTCATATGTCTAAAGCACCCACTATCCAAGTACCACATGTCATTCTTCTTCTTGGATGCTAGGCAAAACTGCACAATACTTTTAAGTGACTTTAGGTATCCAAATTATTTTGGATCTTTAATGTTAAACTTTCTTGGTTGTCCAAGAGCATTGTATTTGCCAATCACTTTGTAAACTTTATTACGAATATTTCTTTCAAAGATGAAGCATTGAATAGGCAAATGACCAAACTAATTGCATGTATGACAGAAATTTTTGCTTGCTGATTTTTCAAAGTGATTTGGGTTTTAAAAGCTTTTGTTTTTGGAAGTTGAGGCTTCATTTTTCAAAGTATGATTTTTCAAAAACATATTCAAATTTTTCATGATACTCCAACCCAGCTTTTTCAAAAAGAGGTCTTTAACTAGCTAATAATTTGTCTAAGTTTTCAAAACTTTGGACAAATTTAGCTATGTCTTGATTTAGACCTTTAATCACTTTATGCAACCTTTCATTTTCTTCAATGCAATTTAAGTAGGCAACAACATAATGCTTTTCATCAAGACTTTTAATTTTAGATCTAAGTCTTTTGTTCTCTTCAACAAGATCAGCAGTACTTTCGGCTTCTTTTAATTTTTTCTTTGCAGTAAGCATTTTCAGCCTTTAAAATGTCATTTTCAGATTCAAGTTTATGGCATTGATTCAAAAAATTTCTAATCTTTTTAGTAAGATCATCAATCATTAGATGGAGTTCTTCATTAGTGGGTTCAAGAAAGATTACCTCATTATTTTGATAGTGGTCGCCATTAAGCATGCTTGAGAGTTGTTGTCTGACTATTCATCCTCTTCAGTGTCATTTTCCAAATCTTTCTAAGAAGTCATAAGTCTTTTCTTCTTGTCCCTCCAAGACTTGTCTTCTCTCTTGAGCTTGGGACAATCATATTTGTAATGTCCAGCTTCTTTACATTTGTGGCAAATGGCCTTGCTAATGTCCTTCTTTGGTTCCTTTGAGTTGCCTCCTCTACTTCTTCCTTTTTGTCTCATCAGCCTTCTAAGTTTCCTAGCAAAAAACACAATCTCGTCATTTGATAAACAGTCACTGGATTCATCATCCAATAATTCAGTACAAGATTTGAGAGCCACTTCTTTCTTTTTTGTACCATTTTTTATGTGGGTGATTTCATAAGCTAGTAACTTTTCTCTCAGCTCATCATAGGTCATTTGGCTTAGGTTAGTACTTTCAGAGATAACAGTAGCCTTAGTTTCCCACTCTTTTGTTGGCTTCTCAAGACCTTTCTCACCAGCACTTGTTCAGAATGAGTAATCCCCATAGCATCTAAGCTATTTATGATGATAGAGAACCTTTCAAATATTTCATCAATTGATTTTCTTTCCTTCATAGTAAACATTTCATACTATTTTCTCATCATGTCAATCCTTGTTTCTTTTACTTGTGTGGTGCCCTCATGTGTAATTTGGAGCTTATCTCAGATTTTCTTTATTATTTTGCATATAAAAAAATCTGTCGGTATTCTTCGAAGATGATGGCGTAGTTTAGCATGATGACAGCCATGGCATTGAGTTTCACCTTTTTCTTATCATCGTCATTACACTCTGCTTTAGCTTTAGGAGTAACAACACCTTCAGCGCTTATTTTGGTTGAAAATTGAGGACCATTCATGATTATCTTCCAAAAGTTGTAATACATAGACTGAACAAAGATCTTCATTCTTTCTTTCCAGTAGTTATAATTTTTTTCATTGAAGAATGGAGGTCTGTTGTTGGATTGCCCTTCTGTCAGTATATAAGCCACTATGTTGGATCCCATGTTGTTTGCCATCTAGATATTTCTTCCAAGTTATGAAGCTTGATTTTTTTTAGACCAAGCTCTGATACCAATTGATGAATATCAGTGGCTAAGAGCCTCCTTTTACTTTGTTTGAGTAATCTTTGAACTGGATTGAACTTTTGCATTCTATAATGTTGCCTCAGGTGAAAAATAGAAGGTTATTTTATTTTGTCTCTTGTCAAAAGAGGATCCAAACCTGAAATACGAGTAATACATATAGTTGTAAAGTCTAGCTGGATAAAATAATTAGGAGATTATTTTGTTTTGTCTCTTGAATAGAAAAACCAAAAACAGAGTAGAGAAGAAGAAGTGACACGGCTATATATCCTGGTTTAGCTACTCAGTACAATGTAGCCTACATCCAGTCTTCATCACAACTATGACGGAATTTCACTATCTTTGAACAAGATTACATTCACCAATTTTTCTTAAAAGTCTATCTAATCTTATTTGGGACAAATCCAGTTTCTAACCTAAACCAGATTTGACTAGGAACTCACCTTAGCTTTCAACAACAAAGTGCTCACCTAACTTGCAAGAGGCTCCTCTCAAGATCATGACAACAAAATAGAAAAATTTACAAAGAATTTCTGAAATAAATATAGGCTTTTTATCCAAGTCTAACTCTCTTACCTTTTTCACTCAATGGCTTTTTCTTACATACCTTACTGTTATGCCTTTTACCATTAGAAACAAAGAAAGATGAGACTGAAAAAATAAGATATTTAATGAGAACCATGAAGGAGAAGAATGGTAATAGCTCTGTAAGCTATAGGAACCCAAACTTAGTGCTTTCACTCCTTGCTCCAACCCTTAGCCATTTACTCCTTTAATAGAGGAGTAAAGCTTCCAAAGCTTAGTGCGTTGGACTTCTTCTCCCGAAAATCAGTAGTAGCAGCAGCGTCAAAGAGGAGAGATAGAGTAGAAGTAGTGACTGAATTATACATGCATCCATACCTTCTATCTTCTCTTTCAACATTTTTCAAATTGCTTATTGAATCTGAACCCTTCATTCTTGCTTTGACTCCAAATTTGATTCTTGAATGTTGATTCACAGCAGAGTGTCACCATCTTCAACATCTTCAACTTTTCACTTCTGTGTTTGCAAGGAAAAGATTTATTCACCAAGATTTAATGAAACATAAATGTGAAAATACGTCTCTGATGATGCTTCGGAAGTGATGTTTGCTTTTAGCCCTAGCCTCTTTGACTTTCGTCTTCTTTGATTGAATTTGTAACCCCTTTTTGGTTTCTTGATTTTGCCCTAACTCAGAGCTTCCTTTTTCTTGCTTTGCTTCATAGCTTCACGTGGGTGATAAAAGAGAGAGAAGAGAGAGTTTGGTTTCAGTGGTGGTGTTTAGTTTGAGCTAAGCCTCAAAGTGGTCCCTGAAGTTATACCTCGTGCCTCACAGTAGTTCCTAAACTTAATAGTTACCAATATTTGTCCCTAAAGTTGTACTCTGAGACTCAGACTCGTCCTTCCGGCACATTTCATCCATCTGGCGCTACCAAAAAGCTGATCTAGACTAGAGGCTAACACGCTGGCGAAGCTAAAACGACGTAGTATTGGTGGTGGCACGTAAATGCCTTAAAATGACGTCATTTCACTCTAAAATTGCTTTTGAAGAATCCTCCCTCAAACGTTAACATAACGTATTGTCTCTCCTCTCAAAACACAATACAAACATAGTCTTTCCTTCTCCCTTATACTCATCAATGGCGGTGGTGCTATTCCTGTAACTACAGCGATTTTGTTGGAACACGATTGCTCTGAAGGATCAGTTTTGTCATTTGCATCAGACAAAGAGTGTACTAAAGGCTGATTGCAGACCACTTATAGGCTTGGATAGAGCATTTCTAAAAATACAACATGGTGGTCAAATCCTCTCTGCTATTGGTCAAGATGCAAACAATCACATTTATGTGATTGCTTATGCAATTGTGTCCATTGAAAACACGGAGAATTGGTGATTGATGATTGCGCATCATGTTATGTTTTTCTATGCTTTTTCACCTTTAATTTTCATTAATCATGCTTAATTATTAAGTGTTTTTGTGCTTAAATCATAAATTACTTTCATCCCTTTGCTTTTTATCTATTTTGTAGAAAATAGTGGAAAAAGAAGTAAAAAGCACAAAAGAAGCATGAAAGAAGAAAAGAGTCTAAAGGTTGAAGCAGAGAAGAATTAGAGGAGAGCGCCTTTGGCGCTCCGTTTGTTACCAAGAGCGCCTGCGATAGAAGGAGGAAAATTTAGTTGGCGACGCGTATGCGTGGGTGACGCGTACGCATGACAAGGGCCAAAAGCAGTGATGACGCGTACGTGTGGGTGACGCGTACGTGTGGGTGCATGAGCACTACGCCCTCCTGAAAAGAGCTACGCCATCCTGAAGCCTCATTTTAATTCGTTTTTCAATCAAAGTCCACTCTAAATTCAAGCAAGCAAGTCCACAATTGTCAACCAATCAAGACCACAAGAATCATCTAGAATAGTTAATTTTCATTTGATTGTAATTTGTTTTCAATTTCATTTCAATTTGTAATTTAGGATAGCCTATATAAAGGCCTTAATTTCATAGAATTAGAAATCAGGCTAGACTGAGACTAGACAGAGGGGCAGTCTTCAGACCCTCTCTGCTCACCATCATCTTCTCTTTTCTTTCTTACTTTTGTAAATATTTTGTTATGAATTACTAATTTTTTTCATTGGGAAAGAGAGCTCTATTGATATTTGATGGATTGATTGTTTTTATTCTTCTTCTTCTATTCATCTCTCTTTGATTTACTAGAAAGAATTTCGTTCTTCATTCTAGCATTCAATTATCTTGGAAAAGAGATTGAATGTATTTGGATTTTATGCGAACCTTGGAAGAGAAATCATAAAACCATGCTTGAAATTCTTTCTCACACTTGAATGATTTTGGATTTTGGGTTGGATATTGTGACATTTAATCTGCCCACTACTTGGATTTAGGAAAGTATATGGTATAATCAGGGAACAAGCTTCATCTCTCTTCATGAATAATTAGACCAAGGAATTGGCTGATTATCAAGATTTGAGAGATTGAGTCACCAAGGAATTGGGGCTCAATCAATCATGATTGCCAAGAGGTCAATGAGTTGCATGATTGAAGATAAGATGAAATCAATTAATCTGGAGAATGCAATATCTCTTGATCCCAATGTTTATTTTATCTTTCTTTCTTTTATTTACTTTATGGTTATTTACATTTTCTGTACTCTATATTTCCAACACTTTACTTTCTTGTACTTTACTTTTACGTCATTTACTTTTCTTGCACTTTATTGCTTTCCTTTACTTTTACGTCATTTACATTTCTTGTTGTTCATCACTCCAATATGAATAGTCTAACTAGGATAATCAATTAACTATTGTTTGCTTAATCCGTTAATTCTCGTGGGATTCGACCTCACTCTATTATGAGTTATTACTTGACGATAATTCGGTATACTTGCCGAAAAGAATTTTTTGTAGAATGATACATTAAATTTCCACGTATCAGCGATGGTTTCTGGAATTACTGCATCAAGACTTGGGTGATTACAAACAACATGGTTAGTGTTTTATTTCAGACATGCAAAAGGTATTGTTGTTGTTTATTGCTAGATATCTTAATTAATGGTAGTAATTGAAGATTGCTATCTATAACTACTGAGTTGTAAATCCCTTTATTGTTGTTTATTGTTAGATATCTTAATTATTGTTGTTTATTGCTATATATGTGTGCTGAGTAGTAAATCTATTTATTGCTATTTAGAACAATTGAGTAGTTGATGTATAAATTGGATGCTGCATAGTTGATGATTGCTATATATTGGTAGTACCTATTTACTCTGTTGAGGGGCCAATGTGATGTCACTTACACAACTTTAGGGACCATTCTGAGTTCATTAATACAACATGAGGGACTTTTTTGAGGCTCGATTAAAAACTTTAGTACTGACTTTTTGGTTATGCAGGGACTTGTCCATCCAGTTTAGGATGTGTTCCCAAATGTCCATCACAGATTCTGTGTTTGGTATTTATGGAGGAACTTCAACAAACAGTGGAAGGATAATCAGGTTAGATGTTTACTTTGGGAGTATGCAAGGTGTACCACTCAAGAAGGGTTCATTAAAGGATGAAAAAATTAGAGAGGCTAAATAAGAATGCATGGACTTATCTCTGCAAATGGCCAAAGGACTCATGGAGCAGGGCATTCTTTAGTAATGCACCTAAAATGGACAATATCTGCAATAATGCCTGTGAGGTTTTCAACTCACGGATCAAAGAACCTAGAGCCAAGCCTATTATCACACTGTTGGAGGAGGTCAGGATATATGTCATGAGATCTATAGCCAGAAACAAGATAAAGTTGAGGAACAATATTGGGATCCTACTTCCAATACAACGAACCATGTTGGAAAATATAAGAAAAGAATAAAAAAAATTGGGTTCCCACATGGTCTGGTGATGCAGATTATGAGAAATTTGAAGTTCATGGCTGGTCGAACCAATATGGTTGTGGACTTAGGCAAGAGATTATGCACGTGTGGTTTTTGGCAACTAAGTGGTATGGTCTTTTATGCATATTTTTAGTTGTTTTATTCATGATTTGCAGTTGAAATTTTGTTTATTTATGGCTCTGAATTTCTGTGTAAGGATGTCATGTGTGCATGCATGTGCCGCATTGGCAAGGGCTAGTAAAAAGTCAAATGAATTCTGTCATCACTGGTTGACCATGGAAGCATACAACAACACCTATTCCTTCCATATAAATCCACTTCCTGGTCAGGCATTGTGGAAAAAATCACCACATAACATATCTCAAGCACCAAAGTTCAAGAAAAAGCCAAGGCCAATTAAGAAAAAAGAAGAAAGGATGCTGATAAGGAGCCAAGTAAAGGCAAGAAGCAGAAGACCTCTCTGAAAACAAATTATAAAAAATGACATTATTGCTATTGTGGTGAAAAAGGTCACACCAAAAGGAATTGTGGTAAGAGGGCTGTTGACGAAGAATCAACTGCTATAGCTGCTACAAATATTGATGCCAATGGAGGTGAAGTCAACAATTCTGCTCCAACTGCTGCTGTAAATGGTGGTGATGCCACACTTGTGCCACAGGCTCAAGTCAAAATTCAGCTTGATCTTAGTCAGCCTGTTTTGTCAGAAACTGATGACTCTCAACATGTTCATATTATTAGTTACCCATATATATATATATATATATATATATATATATATATATATATATATATATATATATAATTATGTAAACACTCTTTTAACTTTTCTTAGTCAGTTCAAATGTTTCATACATAGGTGCAACTCCCTTTTGTTCGACCAACCAAACTGCCTCCTAAGAAAAAGTTGTCCACACCTAAAAACAACACCCCATCAACAAACATACCAGCTGCCACCACCCAACCAGCCAGCTCCCCACCTGCAAGCATTCCATCTGCAAGTACTCTACTAGCAAGCACTAATCCACCTAATCCAATGCAAGGTGCAACACAGAAAACTGTATCAAGACTTGCAATCATAATAAGATTTGTGCCTAATCTTGGATTCAAGCCACCCGGAACTAAGAATTAATGACTTATATTATTATGTTTAGGGACAGATGGTGTCTTTGTTTATTTGTTTTAGTGAAGTAAATTGCTTTGTATGCTTTCTTAATTAGGATCCTAGTGTTGGAGATTTTAGTGTTGGAAACTTATGAGGCCTATATTTTAACAACTCTGGTGTATATATATATATATATATATATACTTGGTGACTATTGTTTTGGCTATATAGTACCTTCTTTGGATATATTTTCTACATTATGAATATGAATTATAACTTTTTGGAATTGATTGTCAGATTTTTTGTCTTATTTTGTCCTCTTATATACAATTAAGATGCATTCCAAACACTTTCCATTTTATTGCAAAACATAAATTAGGATCTTATGATTATGTAAGGCCTTAATCATGAAAACTTTGACAAGAATTATATTATGGATGAATATATTAGTAGTTCATATTGTTTCTCCAATTTTCAAAATATGCAAGCACATTAGTGTCAAACACTTTAATTTGCTTTTCTTTCAAACAAATAGACAGGTACAAGTACAGGAACAACATATACATGTCATTTGTTTTTTATCAGATAAAATTGGCCAAATTTCCTATCCAAATTTGAGAGAAGAACAACTACTGTAATCCATAGCATAAGTACAAACACCAAAATTCTACCTATTTTTAGAACCCTAACTTCAGACTCTAATCTTCCAAGTTTCCAAGCAATCTTCATCTTCTATTCTCCATTGTTAATTGAAGGACTTGTTCTATCATCACATGTTATCACATCTTCTTCCAGAATTTTATCTACCCACAGAAATAATTCACACCACCTCTTACCTACAGTCTGCACCCAAGAAAGTGAACCAACCAAGTTATTTCCAGAATTACAACAAACAACAACAACAACCACTTACATTGTAGTTTGGACAACCTACGAACGGTCTCCCTGGATTAGAATCCATCGCTGACCATCGCAACACTGGTCTCGACCCGTACCCACACCATTCTGGCAAATGCGAATCTCTGTTTTTGTTCATTCTCCTCGTAATGCTTCCAAAAATTGTGGGTTGTTCGAGCTCCCAGCTGCGTTGCTTGCGCTAGCCATTACCGTCTGGCTTTGAAGATTGAGAAGAGCGAAGTGACGAGAAGACAATGGATAATGCAAAGAGTGATCTTCAAAATTGGGGATTAGGGTTTTTAACTTCAATTTAAGGACCAAATTGAATCAAGAAAGTTTACTCATCTACATCAGCTAGCCTTTAGCTTCGCCAGCATGTCAACCTCTGGTCCAGATCAGCTTTCCGGTGGCACCAGATGGACGGAATGTGTCGGAAGGACGAGTCTGAGTCCCAGAGTGCAACTTCAGGGACAAATATGGGTAACTATTAAGTTCAGGGACTACTATGAGGTACGAGTGTAATTTTAGGGACCACTTTGAGACTTAGCTCTATTTAGTTCAGATGGGAATGAATTTCAATTTCTTAGTTAGCAACTAAGTGAATGGGCTTGGATCCTTAGTTTGAGCCATTTGCTTGTTCTTGGGCCAATTCTTTCTTTCCTTCATTCTTGTAGTTCAGCCACTCATTTGTTGGATTAAACAATGATGATATGAGTGCTTCATTTTAAACTGAACCAATGTTGGGCTTCAATAGTTTGTTGGGCCTGTTTTCTTGTTCCTTGTGCCAGTGTAATTAAATTAATTTTTACACACTAAACAAACTAATCACATACATAATTACCTTTTAATCCAATAATAATATTTAGCCATCATTTATAATATGTTTTTAGTTTTTCAAACTCAACAATAATAATGACAAAGAAATAATTAGGATAGTGTTTTTCCTAAAAAATAACTTAATAATAATAATAATATTACATTCATTAATTAGAAGATAATATTATTATTGATCAAAATCATTACTAATATTAATTAAATGATAATGTTAATGAAGGCTATTAAACGAAGAGAGCAAATAGAAATAAACAAATTTAAAAATCTACAAAAATTACAACTTAAAGAAAAAACTTATGTAATAATAAGAGTTAATTACTTAATTGCTTATTCGGGCATTGAAAAAAGAATTACTAAAAGATGTTATTAACAAAAAAAATTCCTGAATAACTTTAAAATTTGACAACTGGGCGCGTGACTTTACCAGAGGCCATTTTCATTGAGTATAATGTGGTAGTGGCCACAGAAATTAGACAATTTGACTACCTCTAAAGGTAAATTATTGATCTGATATTTTGAACTAATTTAATCAGAATCTATTTTCGATGCCTAGATCATTAATTTAGATCGTCCAATTTCGATGATCATTTTAGCATTATGCTCATCTAAAATGAACTCTAGAAGTCTTGGGCACATTTGAAGAATTTTAAAATTATTTAGAAATTTTTTTTTGTCAATAACATTTTTTAAGAAAATTTTTTTTTTGTTAGTACTTGAATTTTTCAAATTTCGAATTAGTAATAGATGAAATGACAATCTATAATTGTAAACAAATATGTGGATCAATTTTTATATAGATAAGATAGATAGATGGATGTATTATTAAGCTCTTTGTTTACATTTTGTAAAAATGAAATATCAATATTATTATAACTACAAAAAAAAAAAAAAATCAATATTGTTATAATACAACAAGTCATAGGATCCAAGCAGATTGGTTAAAATGTTGGAGTGCATCTGATTTTATGAGACAAAAAAGTTCTTTTAAAATTTAAAGGTAAATTCTATCGCACTGCTATAAGACCGGCTATGTTTTATGGTACGAAGTGTTGGGCGGCCAAAGGGGAGCACGAACGTAAGCTGAGTGTAGCAGAGATAAAGATGTTGAGATAGATGAGTAGACATACACGATTTGATAAAATAAAGAACAAAAATATAAAGGAGAGAGTTGGAGTAGCACTCATTGTGAAAAAGATGGTTAAATCGCGTCTCAAGTGGTTTGGACATGTGGAAAAAAAAAACTGACAAAACACCCAGTCACGAGAGTGGATGAGATGAAAGATGGACAAGGGGTAAAAAACAGATAAAGACCTAAGAAGACCATCCATGAGGTTGTCAAACGAGATCCACATGTAAACAGTCTCTCTGTAGACATGATACATGACAAAGCATAATAGCGTCGTTTGATTCATCTAGCCGACCCCACCTAATGGGACAAGGCTTTGTTGTTGTTGTTATAATACAACAAGTCATATTTATGGAGGTTTTAAATATTTATAACATCATAAATTTTTGTTCATATAAAAGGGACATGATCTACACTATACAAACTTTTAATCCAAGAGAGGATTTTATAAAAAATTATTGCGATATATATATATATATATATATTCAAAATTAGCTGGAAAGGCAAGCCTCAATTTTCACTCACGACATTCAACAAACAAACATGTTGTGGGCACTCTTTTATCAAGCATGGTTTGAAGCTTTGAACAACTTCGACTAAATTACTATTTGTACCCATAAAAGATACAGACGTTGACAAATGTACCAATATAATAATAAAACGACAATTGTAACCATGGAAAATGACCTCCGTGTGCCAAGATTACCCAAACGTTGGTTACGTAATTGGTCCGTCAGGGTACTCTTGGCACACGGAAACCATCTTCTGTGGTTACAATTGTCGTTTTATTTTTATATGAGTACATTTGTCAGCACGTTGTATCTTTTATGGGTACAAAGGATAATTTATTCGAACAACAATAAAGAAGACAAACCTCTCTAGAATTCAATATGTAAGTCATAACTCAAAAAGTAAAAGGAAACAAAACAATAAGCCAATCATGTTTTATCATCAGGAAAATCAGCATCAGTTTGGGGAGGCAACGTATCCATTATCATTTGAGGGGGGATCATGATGTTCTTGTTGTTCGGCATTCATGAGCGCGTCCATATCCCTTATTGTTGTCCTCAACACATTGCCAACTAATACTGCCAAAGAAAAAATGGTCATAATGTATTAGATTCTTCGAAATTGAGGGCACCGAATAAAATAAGAAAGAAAGAGAGGCGAATTACCAGCAGCAGTTCCAAAGGTCGAGAGCCATAAGATCTTCAAGCCAGGGCTCTTCTCTTTGGGCATGATGAACTCCAGCTACCAATTTAGTGTGGACAAGAACTGTCTACCATGGGAAGTGATCCGTTTGAATTATTTTACTTACACATCTTTTGGATTGTTTAAATTTGAGGAGACGGGGATAACGTAATCCGTTAATTAACCTTAAATCAGACAAAATCTCATCCTAGATTCCTAGTGAACCGCATGACTTGTCTTATTGTTTAGATACTAAATCTTTTTTTTTTTCAGTCCTGTGGAAACTCACATATTCGGACAACTGGATCAATTAGCAACAAAATAAATCAACATTAATGAATCAAATTATGAAGGGTATTTACATCACGAAGACTATTTACCACTCATCTCATGATAGCCTCTATAAACCTAAAAATATCTGAGAAGTAAATGCTTCCCAAAGTAAAATCACTATATAGGTTATTTTCTCTGCCAGTAAAACGCTGGAAACATCTCCCGTTGCTACGAAGTGCAGATGATTACCTCAATAGTTCATCATATGATCCTAGTGCTTCAAGAATGCTTTCTACCCAGCTGCAGCAGGAGGAAGGTTCTCAGAAACGGATTGTATTAACAAGATTTTAAAGCAACAAAGAGAGCAACAGAATTCTGTTCGTACTAAAAATCCTGATATAATGAATTATAATAAGAATGATTTATTGAAACTGGAGTCATTCCTATGTTACCAAAGCCTGATATATTCAAAAAAGAAATATAACGGGGAAATAGAAATCAGCTTTGTTAAAAAGAAAACTTCTACATGATGACAGGCAGGAAAATTGTACTCAGCACATAGAATAGGCACTGAATACTTAAGAGAAATGCACATAGAGGATTTGCGATTTACCCTTCCAGGCCTGGTTGTGTTGGGTAGTACACATTTCTGAATCCTAATCTTCTTGCCATTGCAGCAGTCGTCTCGCCAATGCATGCAACAGAATTGTTCCACTCTGAATCAGAAAGAAGATTCTTCCAAGCACTGTAGCAGCGGATGACAAAAACCAGTAAATTTCGTTTCTCTTTTCTATATATATATAAAAGGAAGAATGAAAAATAACTGAGTGAAGTGCTAAATAAATAAGACTGAACTTGCTAAGAACAAAATTCTACTTATTTCTATTTAGAAAATTAAAAGTAAGACGGCCAACTTGCCAAATACTCCAGGATTCTTGTAATATGATAGTATTAGGCTTAACTAGTAAGGGACAAAGACGGCACCCAGTTAGGAAGTTGAAATAGTTTATTGGATTCATTGTGTTCAATACATATATCTAACAAGCAAAGAACTGAAATACCAAATCCAAACATAATAATAAATCATTTCCTAGATTTGAAGTAAATATGAATTATTTTAAAATTCAAGAATCAAAATTCACAATAAAAAAGAGAAAGAAGAAACCAAAGGCTAACCGAATAGCAGATGGTGAAGCTACAGTGACAACAGGGGCAGCAAGTGCCTGCTTAAGAACCATTTGGTCTACATTTTGAACTGGCACCTGCCAAATAAGTGAGAATCAAACTGTCCTAAATTTCCAAGAAGACTGAAATAGATCACTTTGACATTAGTAAATATTACATTTATAATAATTAAATCTAATTAATGACATAAAACACACATTCAACATGTGGTGCTTGCTAGGAAGTACTTAAGTATTGGACCGTATATATTTTTAGAAAAAAGGAAACCAGCACTAAAGCTAAAATCTTTTACCGTTGTGTATGTATTCATCCTAATAACCTCAAATCCACGCTTGGAAAGTCCTTCCTCTGGTTATATAAATATCACACAGATGATTAGCACATCAATTAGCTTGAAAATAGCAAATGTTATACAAAACCCAAGTTTGAAAGGTACAAAATAATAACTCTATTACCAATCTCATTGCTGGCCTTTTCAGAAGCAGGGTATAGAACAGTTGTTTTATTTCCAATCTTTGGAAGTTCTGTAGCCAAAACCTTTCCTGTTGCTGAAAATCATCAAATCCATATTAAGTTTCACTTCCAAAAGACTCGGCTTAAAATTCCAGATTCACACTAAACAACATGTTAATCTACTGTGTGGTTAGACTCCCTATTCACTTTCACTAAGAACCACGGAAGCACAGAACCTAAGCAAAGCAATCTCCTGCCCTGCCCTATCAAGATGCATATCTTGGAACTACCCACATTTTCCTCTAATACCCCAAAATACTTGCGAGTTTTGAGATGTTACTTTATATTTCTTAAGTCAGTTATCCAGCTTGATAAAGAAGCAAAAATGGGGAGCATAATACAAATTCAGCATACATGAATACACACGGATACCTTTTGATGGTGCGAAGGCAACATCAAGCAATTGATTTGAAGACTGCATAGCTTCCTTGAAAATGCTTGCAGTGCCGGCGCCAACAACGCCTATTTTGACATGAGGCATCCCAGCAGCTCTAAGGACAACAAACAAGGCTAGGACAATCATTTGTTAAAAAACAAAGTATTTAAGAAACAAAGTACCAAAAGAAAATGATGTAAAATTGCAAATAAAAAGAATAATACTGTAAAGAATGACATAAAAGGAAACCTTTGTTTCTTGTGCTATTTTGTCTATAATAATTTATCTGTACAACTACGAAATGCATCAAACAGTTTTATATAAGAAAAAATCTTGCGGCAATTTCACATTTGCAAGTATGACAACTCAGGCACAAACTAGATTAGAGATCATATAGACATTTGGTTCACATGTAACATAACAAAATTGCATTTCAAGTATTCCGGCCATAGGACTATAAGTTACAACAGAAGGCAAGGGCTATAAAAATTTCGTTAGGGAAAACAAACGATACAAGTCTGAAAAGAGAATTGATGAAAAAATATTATCCTGATGTTTCAGCAAATTTTTTTCAAAATCATTTAAAATATTCCAGTAGTTCCACATAAAGTACTCAAACAAGATCTAAAATCTTACCTCCATGCCTCTAGAAAGACTGAACCAGCTTCTGGGGAAGTTATGACAATCCAATCAAACACATTATCTGCAAGTATCAAGCATCAATTGTTAAGCAATTAGGCGCTTATAAGCATGAGTCATGTGGATTAGAAGACATACACAAAATAAGGTAGTGACCTTTTTAACTTAAGAAATCAAAGATCTGTCAATTTGAAATTTCTCCACTCTACTTAGATGCAAGGGAAGACCTCCATGTACGCACTCCCCAACCAAGTTTCTTAAAAATTACAGTATGAGCACACATGCTGAATGTAAACCTAGAGGGAAAACAAAACCGCATCTCTATATTTGGTGAAAATCAAACCACTCTAGTCATACTAATTTCATACATTATCCAGGTCAGATGAAATACCAACAGTCTGAGACAGCATAGGAATCGTCTTACATGTCACCACGATCTATAAAACTTAATGAAAACAAAGTCTTCAGCATTTGAAGCACAAACTCTTTATTTTCGGAACCATGTGTAATGGGAAATAATCCATCAAGCACCAACCCAATAAGAATTTAACATCCAGAATATCATCACTGCATCTTTCTTCCCATTAAGTGCACATAAATATAGACATTCCTTTTAAAACTGGTTTAATAAAAGATAATTAGTTCACATACAATATCTGTACAAGATGAAAACAGCATGATTCGAACTTTACAAAATATTTGCATATACACAAGGCAGGTTTTTCCTAATGCTTACCACTTAATACAGAAGGAAGCCTATCTAAGTCCACTCCCGGTGCGTGCTCAATGAGAGGAAGTTCCAAACACTTGATTTCATGTTTGGCCTGCAGCAAAAATTGGAATTACAGCAATAGTTTCCGGGAATGTGATCAGTTAAACAATATGAAAAACAGAAGCTATCAGTTGGATCTCCATTTACCCAACTGATCATCTTTGTGCTTGAATATTTTACAGACAAATTCCCAATGGAAGAAGATATGAAGGAAGATGAAATAGTAGTAGAAAATTAAATACAAGTTATGAGGATATGCAGCATCAAGATTTGATCAAAGCATTACCTAACCTAATGAAACCTCTATATAAAATGGTTGGAATAGAATCTTATGATACAAGTAGGAGCAGATTGCCAATTTAGGTGAGTGGGAAAAATATTAAACTAAAAAGTGAAAGACTGACATGAAAACGCAAAAAAAAAAAAAAACAAAAAAAAAAACAAAAAACAAAATACAAAACAAAAAATGAGCATGATGAACATGTTATACTTTATCAGTCAGGTTTAAAAGAAAAGCCAATGAAGTTCAACCAATTAGTGTTCATTAACTAATAATTCAAGATTATAGGGCACATGTTTCAAACAGGAGAGTCTAAAGTATATTCTCTTTAATCGATCCTTAAACTCGTCTACATTTGAAAAACCTGCGGTGATCTGCAATATGACATGAATGAATTTTGCTACGTAAACTATACTAGCACTATATTTGATTGATAGAACTCACGAAAAGCAGGACCTAATGCAAATTTAGGAATCCAAATCCAACATCTGGACGTTTGTCTTTTCTTATATTCAGCACTTTCTTTCTTTTAAATTAACGTGGCTTAAAATAATCATATAATAATAATAATAATTTAAAATTCAAACACCTAAGAAAACAGGAAACAAAAGAAAGAGAAAAAAACAGTACATACAATAAAGCATTTCATTTCAACCTTTAATCAAACACCTAAATGACATAACGGCTTAGTTGAGAAGGAAAAGAAGGAATGAAAGGTTAAGTCGGAAAGAGAAGAAAATCCAGCTAAGATAACTGAATGAGAATCGGAATAGAGATGAAAACAGAAGAGTTAAATTGAGTATGAGGCTGAGAAATAAAGCACATTGTTGTAGCTGAAGCAATGCAGAGGAAACAAACAAATCCAAGGATCATAAAAAGCGAAGGTAAGGTAAGCAACGAAAGGTGAAGAGAGAGAGTAGAAGAGTTACGCACCAGAGCAGTAATAAGCTTGGCGTTCTTGCCACGCTCTCTGGTGACGACAACTTTGGGGGAGTAATTGGAAGTGGAGGCGGAAGCGGAGGTGAAGAGGGAATCGGTGGCCGAGGCGGAGGCGGAGGAAGGAGATGAGCGTTGAGGAGGGAAGAAGATTCGTCGGTGGAGTTGACGACCGTAGGGGAGAACGGAGACACAAGCAGCATGTGCCATTGAAACGTGTTGGGCAATGGACCTTGTCCCCACTCCAGCTGTTACAGTTTTACAGATCAACCCCCTTCCTCCATTCTTATTTTATTCAATTTCCATAAATATCTTCCTTTCTTTTCATTTAAACCCAATTTTATAATCTCTCTGATTCTATTCTAAGATTTACTAGGCCCTAGCGACTAGGGACTCGAGGCCTCGATGTAAAATAATTCAAGTTTAAAAATTACTAACTTTTTACTTTAGTTTTTACCTATACAAAATCTATTTGAGAGTAAGTAATAAAATGAGGGTTTTGACAACGGTAAAATTAGAGTAAATCACGTAAATAAATCAAATGAGTTTTAATTTTATATGAATGTCCTAAATATAAATAGGAGTTAATAATCAAAATCGTCCTTAAAAGATACTTCGATTTTCATATTCGTCCCCAAAAAATAAAGTTAATCAAAATCGACTCCGAAAGATGACGGACATGACCACATTCGTCCTTCTGTCATCTTCTTCGATGAGGTGGCTAACGTTGGGTGACGTGTTTCCTTAACTGCCAGCGTGACAAATGCCTACGTGTACGTTGTTGTTGCTGACAAGGTAAGTATGTTAAAATAATTCAAATTAATCCCTTGGATGATGAATCCTAATCCTAAATTCAATGATAAATAAGTCGCAGTCAACAATCAGAGGGCCATATAGTTAGGTAAAACTTGAAATTGTTGGGTCGTCGGGAGGATGGAGACAGGAAATGGAGGTCGTAGTGGTGGTGTGTCGTTTCCGTTGCACGACAGTAACGGTTCCAGCACTTCAATGCGAATGAGGAGAAAGATTCATGAGGAATCATGTTTCTGCGGGTTGAAGGCTGTGATAAAAAAATCTGGGACAGCAGAGAACCCAGATAGATTATTTCATGCATATCCAAGGTACCGAGTGAGTAATGTTGAAAAAGTTGAAGGTTTTCCATCTTGTTCTGTGTTATTGGATATTTTTCATTGTTTTCTTTTCTAATTTATCAATTTGCAAAAAAGCAATCACTATAATTACTTTAAGTAGGTTGATGAAGATGACTATTAAGCAGTGGTTGAAGGTGGTGCAAAAAAAGATTATAGAACTGATTTGTAGGTTGAAAGTGATTATGATGAATAAAGGGTGAAGGTGGAATTGAGATTGGGCAGCTTGAAAGTTGAAGTTAGATTTTTGAAACTGTTAATAATTTTCATGTTTGTGATAGTTGTAATTAATGTGATCCTTTGTTGTTTGATATGTACTTCCAAGTAAACACAATTCTATTGAATTGTAATGGTGTATTGAGTTGGATGGATTGAATGAGACTAGATGTTTGAGTAGTGTTGTTTAAGATTAAGTCCAAACTCTCCATTATTGACATTGTGAAATATTACAAATTAATCACTATCACTATTGCTATAAGATTAAGCCATAAATAGAGTAAGTAATCAAAGTAAGTAGTCATAACATTGTGGTGTTATTGAAGGATAATTGTCACATTATCTTAAAAATAAGTACCACAGCAAATCTATGAGGTATCCAATCCTAAAAAAAAGACTACACCAAAAGAAAAGGGCACATACAACTTTCAGATTACAGATAACCACAATATTTAATATAGTACTTTATTTTCCCTATATAAAAAAACCTAAAATAGCCCCATACAAAAAGTTAAGGCAAGTAGAACACATTGCTTTCTAATCAAAGTATTTTATCATTCTTCCTTGGATGCTTGAAGTATGGAGTAGGCACAAAAGTCATAAAATTAGCCAGCTTCTTAACAGTTGCAGAACTTGTCCCTTTGATAGTCTCAGTCGAGATAGCCACTGGTGCAGCTGCAGTAGGTTTAGGGGAGGATCTAGTTCTTGCTTTTGCTTTAATCACCTATAATTTAGGTGGCCTAGCTACAACTTGATCCTACATAAGCCAATACCAAATGCACTTGTTAGCTGATAAAATAAAGGTGATATTTTTTACAATTGAGTAGTGATTATACAACCTGTTGTGTATCTTGGGTTGGTGGAATGCTTTCAGATTGGCTGATGTCAATCTCTATAGAAAGCTGGATGGGTGATGGAAGTGAAGGCAATGGTGCTACTGCTTCTAGAGCATTATCATGTTCAATAGGGACAACATTGACTTCAGGGTCAGCACCATCTGCAACAGGAGCAACAACTGCTAGTTGCAGCTGCATCTGCCTGGCATATTCCTCAACATTCACAGCTTTCTTCTTTACACAGCCTCTTTTATTGTGGTCAATCTCACCACAATACATGCATCTGATTGGGTTGTACTTTTTCTTCATCTTTGTCTTTGACCCAGTTGGTTGTTCATCCTTCTCCCTTCTCCTTTTCTTTGTCGGTCTTCCAGGTTTGGGTTTAAATGGGGTGGGACTGGAGCAGAATGTGGTGTTTTTTTTCATAAATCCTGTCCTTTAATCGGATTGACATTGAAACAATAAGTCCTCCTATACGCTTCCATCTTCAACTAGTCATGACAGTACTCTTCAGCCCTTTCGTCATTCTTATCCTGTATTGCTTATATTGCATGCATACACAGCATACCTTTCCAAACAAATTAAATGATTAATTAAAATGTGTAACACGAATAAAGATAACTTATCTAAGTGTTGAAGTTGTTCCCTGTGAGTTGCCAAAACCTACAAGTGCATATGTGCTTTTCCAAGTCAACAACCATATTGGTTGGCCAGCCATGCACTTCGTATAATTCTTCTTTTTCATTGCCAGACCACTGAGGAGCCTAATGGCTAGACAATATTGTCATTACTTCAAGTCTATTTTGCTGAACAGAGGGCAGAATTCTTTGATAGTTTTGTAACTTCTTCCTATTGCCAATCATACTCTTCATGATGGTCCTTCTAACTTCCTCAACTAAAGTCAGGATGCGCTTGCTCCTTTCTTTCTTGATTTTGGCATTGCACGACTCACATGCGTTGTTGCATATATTATCCACCTTTGGAACCTCACTGAAATGCGCCTTTGTCCATGCATCTTTCGGCCATTTGTCAAGATACTCCCAAGCTTTCTTATTTATCAACTTAACTCTGATCATGTTTCTATTAAACTCATTTGTTGTCCTCGACCAAGCACATTCCCACACCAAATCTTTTAACTCACAGCTTGACCACTGCTTTGAGAAATTGTGCCACAAATGCCACACACAGAATCGATGATGAACCCTTGAAAACACCTCCTGAACAGCAGGGATTAAACCCTGCAGAGAAGACAACCCACATAAAGATATTTAATCAAATTAGTCCATCAATAATTTTCATTAAATCAAAACGGTCCCTCAATTATTTTCATTAAATCAAATCAATCCTTAGAACATATTATCGTGTATTAATTTCATCCTTACCTTCTGCATGTCTAAGATGAAGCACCATTTGTTCTCTTTGTAGTCTCCTAGATCCTTGTGAAGTAGCTCTAGGAACCACTGCCATTTATTCTTATTTTTCACACTGACAATAGTATAAGCAATCACAAAGATATGATTGTTAGCATCTTGTCCACACGCTTTCAGGATTTGACCCCATGCAATGTCTTCAGAAACGCTACATCCAGTCCTATCAAAGGTCTACAACCTGCCTTAAACCCCCTCTTACAGGCATCAAGACAGACATAGAATCGATCAAACAGGGGAGAACTCTCGGGCATGAGGATGACACCAACTTGTATTGTGGATCCGAGGTTGCTAGTCAGTAGCTCATTAGCATAGTCCTACACCAACCCATACTGTGCTATTTCATCACCCTCTACAACCTTTCTAGTAGCTTTCAAGGCTCTAGTAATACATGTGCTATTCAAATACACATTACACTTTCTTACAAACCATTTATAAACCTTTCGATGCTTCATAGTGGGATGTTTCCTAAGCTTAGGTACTAGTTTACTAAGTGACAAGTTTGGGTGGCAACTCTATTCTTCCTCCTTCTTGGACAGGTGTGACTATCAACTAGATTTTTAATTTGCTCAGACCCGTCTTGTTTGTTACATGCACAATAACAACCCATGGACAATCTTCAATCTTACAAACAGCTCTAACTCTAACCTTATCGTTCTTTATGAATAAAATATTTCTACCCCACTGAATTGTGTAATCCTTAGTAGCTTGCATAAATTCAGCTTTTGACTTAAATATCATACTAACCTCAAATTTCAATAGTCTAAACTTGGTTTTCTCATTAAATTGAGGATATAGAGTTGATGATTCTTCATCGGAGTCCAACTATTTACCAAAATCTTTTGAATGCTATGAGTCAGCATCAGAGGTACTTTCAAGGTCATCATCATCCTCATCTAAATCTGCCAAGAAAAAATTCAACACATAAACTATCCTAAATAGTTGCCAAATAAATCAATTAACCAACAACCATAAGGAAGTAAACATACTAGAGTCAGAGCTTTGTTCATCTTCAGAACCCTCATAGCTAGAGTCATCAGTTTCTATTTCTTTATCCCCTAATCTGGTCTTAGGAGGCCTATACTTCTCTCTGACCTCATATTTGATGTCCTTTCTTGTACCACTTTTTTTGTTGTCCGTGTCACTATCACTATCACTACTATACAGATTGTCTCCTAGAAATTTAGGAGGCCTATACAGTTCATCTTCAGCACTCTCATATGAGTCATGAGAGTCACTGTCTTCTTCCAGAATGGAAGGATCTTTCACATATTTTCCAGATCTGGTTAGTCTGCAACCACTACTACCATCTTTGTTCTTATTACTATTATCTTGTGAGTTATTGGCTGTTTGAGATGGTGTATTAGATTGAGGTGGAACTGCATTGCCCTGAGAGGTGGTCCTTTTCGGCTGAGGGTGGGGTTTGATGGGCTGCAAAGGAGTCTTCATGGGTTGAGTTGTAGTCTGGATAGGCTTATGGGCTGGTTTAGTGAGCTGAGAATTGGGCTTCATAGTTGGTTTCTTGGGCTGAGAATTGGGCTTCATAGTTGGTTTGTTGGGCTGAGAACTGGGCTGTGAGGTTGGTTTAGTGGGCTGAGGGGTTTGTTTGTTGGACTGAGGGTGACTTATAGTGGGCATCTTGGCAGGTTCAGAATTGTGCTTCTTAACTTGGGAAGAGTTCTTCTGCTTGCTACTTTCTACTTCCACATTGACTACATCCTCATCCATGTTGTCTACTATACATGGCTGTGAAATATAGTTCTCAAGATAAACATTGATCACATGTTGGTTTCTCCTACAATCCTTACACATTCAAGCAAATCTGCATCTGTGACTAAGCTTCTCAACTTGGATGAGAGGAAAACTCTAGGAGCTTTCCACCAACAGTTTCCAGCTTCAATGTATCACAACTCCTTATAGTAGCCCCTTACAAAGAACACATCAAGTGTGTTTCCATCAACACCCATCAAGACTTTTGTATTGTCAGGTTCATATATCATGTCTCTATCAACAGACTTTTTAAACAATCCACTATGGTGAAACACAAATGTCATGGGAGGACCCTCCATCTACAATAACAGAGACGAAAATTCCATTAACAAACATAGAAAAACATCGCAAAACATACCCTAAACCCAAAACAAACATGCAACAAACGAATAGAACCATCACTAAAATGAAATACCCATAACTAAAAAATCATCACAAATCCAGTAAAAGCAAAGCATTCTGACCCACTCATATCATATAAGAACAGTCATATAAACCCTTAGTAACCCCAAACCCTACCCTGACTTAGAGGAACACATGAGTTCACGTCACTAGGAAGAGATCACGCCACAGAATAACTCAAAAAACATGAAAAAAGGTTTCATCCTTATCTCTAACTGTTGCGAGAGCTTCCTCCACTATCCATGTTGCTCCAGGAGACGATCAACTTTGTATTCAGTACCAATTTCTCTTCTGTTTTAATCGTCTTCCAACATTAACGAAGGTTGATGGCGTGGTTCAAATGTTGTGTCAAAGACTTAGGGCATAGATTGAGGGAGACGATATGTTTTGAAGCGAAATAGAGAGAGATGATTGTTAACAGAGGGGGTGATGCTTTGTAACATTTTGAATCTCTTCATGATACTAAACGACGTTGCATCAAGGCCTGGAGGCCATTGAATCAAAACTACATCGTTTTGTTACTGTGCCATGCTGGCAGTTAACGGAACACGTCACCCAATGTTAGCCACCTCAGCGAAAGAGATGACGGAGGGACGAATGTGGTCATGTCCATCATCTTTCGGGGACGATTTTGATTAACTTTATCTTTCGGAGACGAATATGGAGATCGAGGTATCTTTCAGGGACGATTTTGACTATTAACTCATACAAACAGATTATATAAATGTTTTATTTTAGCCATAAAATTATATAAATCGAAACAACTTAATTCGATTTACGTTGATTCTATATAAATCGAATTCATATGATTTGAATTAGCTAGTGTAACAACAAATCAATGTAAAGGAGGAGCGTTACGTATATTAAATTGAAAATAACGTATTTCGATTTACAACATTTGATAACATTAAGGTGGAGCATTACGTATATTAAATTGAAAACAACATGTTTCAACAATTGATAACACTAAGGTAAATCGAATCTAATTAATTCGATTTACTAGTACAAACATGTAATTTAATTAAATCGAATTCATTTAATTTGGTTTACTAAGGAGTATGTTTATATAAATAGGATCAGAACGTGGAGGATTCAATAGAGTAGAATTTACAATGGCTAATGAAGATAATTTTTTAGTTCTAGTACACTACAGAGAAACGATTAAGAAAAAAATGCGAGAGGAAATAAAATTTACTGATAAGGATTCGTTGAGTGTTGTTATCAAATCTTCTACGAATTTTGTTGATTTTCAGAATACTATACTCCAAAAAGTAGGACTGTAAGAAATGAAATGGGTAGAAAAGTTATTTTATAGTATTCTTATTTCTGTTGTTCGTGATGGGGTGAAGTACGACTTGTTTGTATAGACAGTGACGATAATTTGTAAGTTTTACTTCGCTGTCGTAATCAGTTTTTCGAGGTGAGAACCCATGAATTATTGGCCAAAATTGGGGATATGGTCTCTAGTCCAGGAGAATTGAATCGAAATCATCAATCAGTGGCAATGACAACAGCCTCTAATTCAATCCCTGTTATTGCGTCTTCACGCTGGTGATACATTAGTGGGGTTGCATAATGATAAAAAAAAAATTTTAAGAACTAGAATAATTAACAAAACAATTCACTAAACGATCATTAAATAATGCATGTCCTTTTGGACAAAATACCCTAAACCTAAACAAATAATCTCACAATATCCATATCCCCAACAAATTTAAAAAAATCAAATTCAAGCTAATTCTAAAATCACCTAAAATAAAAATTTATAATATAAAAATTTAATGTAAAATGTATTGCAAAACTGAAATTAAATTCTAATAGAACTTAGTTATCTAACATTTAAAACTTATAAATTCTAACAGAATCTCTAATCATTACTCTAACTAATATTTATTTGTAATCACTACTCTAACTTGGATTTGTAATTTCAAAATTCTAACAAACTACTAAATCACTACTCTAACTATCATTTGTAGTTTAAAAATTCTAGTAATGTTTATAATCAAAATTTGAGCAATTTAATATTACTAACAATTTTGATTTATCTTAAAAAAAATAAATTTCATTCACTAACTTCTTTATAGATGCTACTAGGAATATAAGCGACTCTGTCCAGCAACCGGTAGATACAATTTGGATCATCTTCTATGTTTGCAATTTTGAATTTTGTGGTGGTGTTGCCCAACTTTTTTCTCTTGGATAAGGTTTGGGAGTAAAAAAAGTTGTAAAATATAATTCGAAACAACTGAATTCGAATTCTATAGATAGAGACACAACTATCAAATCGAATTTATTACATTCGATTTACCTATTACTACATTTTCTATAAATCAAAACTACTCAATTCTATTTACCATGGACCTCTAAATCGAAGCTCATTGATTCGATTTACTATAGGCTACTTCATTGAAAAGGTTTTTCATAGTAAATCGAAACTAATGAATTCGATTTACTAGTGCACCTACTAATTCAAATTTAATTGATTCGATTTACATTCAATTGAATTCGATTTATATAAATATGCAAACGAGACATTTATGTAACTTGTTTGTATTTAGGAGATTCATGTAAAATTGCAACCCTTTTAGTTTGTTTGTGATTTATCCTTAAAATTACTGATTAAAAATGATATTATAAAATATAAAGTTTAATTTTAATGTATTTATTATATATTTTTTTAATCTTAGAGTAAATGATAAATATATCTTTAACTGTTTATTTTAAAGACAAATAAACCTTCGATTAATTAAAAATACAAAATCATTTTTTACTTTCTAAAATATAAACTATCTAAAATTCTTTCAAAGAGCGAATTTGTTTTTATATATTTTAGATTAAAAAACTTAAATATTTCATATTTTAAAAAATTAAATAACTTTTTGTATTTTTAATTAAAGACTTATGTTTTTGAATTAAAAATTAAAAAATTTATTTATTTTTTCTCTTAATTTTAATGTGTTCTCAATGCATATATTAATTAAATCCGTAAAAAATAACTTATATGAACTAAAATTTCAAATATCATTATTCTTATCCTCTTGAAAAATGTTCCTGGATATTTTCATATTGTGATAATCTTTTATTGTTACAATAGACAATAGATAAACACATTACACAGTTCAACACCCTAATTAATGCATCATGCATGAAATAAGATCGTGACACCAAAAGCAATAATAATTTTTTTTTGTTGGTCAAGTGGATTAGACAACTCCAATTTTAGGTATCTCAAATGAATTGGACACTTCTTAATTCTAGGTACAATACACTTTCACACGCTCTTTACCTACTTACCATTTTTTCTTTCTCAATTACCATTAGTAGAAATTGAGCCCGAAACCTTTAACATGAAAAGTGAGCGAAATACCGTGTGAGTTAAAGTTCATTGGCCAATAATAAATTCTTAAAAGACAAAGAAGTAAAAATAAAAAAAATATTCCGGTTTCAGCCCACCAATTACACGTTTGCTTTTTTATTTTGATGAAGTCCTAAATTTGCCACACACAAACATAATTCCTAAATTTGTAAAATATTCCTGTTATTTACAAAGGAAGAAAAGGACAAATTGATTCTTGATTTTTTGATCTGGGAATATTTAAGTCTTTGATCTTTTTAAAATTTGGACATATCGATTCTTGAGTCTAATTTGTTTTATTTTAAAAATTCTCTCACGTGTGCATCTATATCAATTAAGTCAGTACAATAAAAGTTACGTTTAATTTTTTTGTTGAATCTGACAGATCCAAATAAATATGAGAGATTGATATGTCTAAATTTTAAAAAAATTAAAAATTTAAATATATTTTTAAATCCTTAAAAACTTAAATGTTTACAAATTAAAAGGTTAAGGATTTATTTTTTTTTTATAAAAGTAATGTCTAAATTATTTCACAATTTAAAAATTTAAGAACTAAAATTGACTAAATTATTTTATAAGTGTAAATGCGTAATGACCAATTTGATATCATTATTCTTTATTGTTTATTACCGTAGATGTGTTGAAACTTGAAAATCATCACCATCCACTTTTTTGTGTAGGGAATGAAGTTTGGTATTTTTAAGATATATTTTATGTGAATTTAAGTTTTGGATTTTTATTTTAGAGAATAAAGTGTAATTTTTTATTTTTAAATATTTTTTTATATTTTTTTAGTTCCACTTATGAAATAAATGATGAAAGATTATATTTTATCTTCTAAAGTAAAATCTAAAATTTAGAGAATCCAAATCTATTTTATGTATGTTACTCAAGTATTGAGTTAGAGCGGATAAAGTTTTGTTATTGTAGTTGTTATTCATGTTGTTATTTTGAAGTTATGAATTTTTTTTAATACTATTTTCACATTAAAATCAGTACGACTAATTTTAATTTATATATTTAATATAGTGTATAAAATAATATATATATATATATGAAAAATACCACTTAATAAAATGTCATTAAATAAATACTACATATATATAATCTATAATAATTTTAATATTTTTAATTTGATAAATTATATTTATACTTAAAATAAAAATACAAAACTGTCTAAATGTGACAAACATGTTAGTGCGGTTGTAACGCTAGTTTAAATAATAGGTATGAAAATTAATTATTGTCCTTGTATGGTATTTAGCTTTTAATTAATCTCTACATACAAGTCATTTAAATAAATAAGTTTAAATAAGTAGTTTTAACCTAATTTACCTTCACGTGCTATTATCTCTAACAAATTTTTGGTTCAACGCGCGAATATATAATTGCATTTTTTATGCGAATTTTGTTTTCTTTTTCGAATTTTTTCAGTGTTTTCTGCGTCTTTACATTTTGTTCTATCTCTGTGTTCTTTATGTTTCTCTTCCTTCTCTATGTTCTCTGCACTCTCTGCATTCTCTTTGTTCTTTAAGTTCAATACCATTTTATTTGATTTGAAGATTTCGATCAAAGTTTTTGAAATCAAGCTGTGAAATCAGGTTTGAACAGTTATTTCATTGTCGAAGATAATGAATGATTCAAGTTCAGACTGTCAGTTGAACCAGAGCGAAGTAGATTATTGTTTTGAATCGAATCAAGTGGCTAATATGTGGTTCGATTCTAGTTAATGTTGTTCGTTAGTAGTTTATGATTCTGTAAGTGAATAATATTTTTGTTTGTGAAAATTACTGTTCATGGTTGATGGTTTGAATTGAATGCAATGTATGAGTTCTGAATATGAATTATTATTGTGATGAGTTTGTTCCGTTCTCGTTTCGGTGTATTTCGATTATAAACTGGTGTATTTTGGAACTCTTTTGGTGTATTTTAGAAAATTTTTAGTGTATTTATAGGTTTAGACTTTCAATTGAACTAGGGCGAATTGTATTATTGTTTTGAATCAAATCAAGTGGTGAGGTGTGGTTTGAATCTAGTTAATATAGTTTGTTAGTAGTTTACGATTCTGTAGTTGAATTATTTTATTTTTGTTTGTGAAAATTGTTGTGCATGGTTGATGGTTTGAATTTGAATGTAATGTACGAGTTCTGAATTTGATTTTATAATTTTGATGAATCTGTTTCGTTCCCAATTTTGGTGTATTTTAGTTTCTAATATGGTTTATTTTGGATTGATTTTGGTGTATTTCAGTTTTTGTGCGATGTTGATGAGCAGCTTGTTCCAAAGGTTGGGATAACTTTTAACACGCTTGAAGAAGTTAGAAAATTTTACAAAAATTATTCTAAATTTACAGATTTTTCTACGAAAATTTGGAGCACAAATAAGAAGAAAAATGAAATTCAGAACCAATTGATTACATGTATTAGAGAAATGAAAATCGAACATATCTCCAATTGAGAAGATAAATTCCTCAGCTGGATTAAATTATCCTGCAAGAATTTATATACATATATTGAAGGATGTTGGTGTTTGGATCATTTCAAAGGTTGTGTTGCATCATTCACAACCATGCTATCCAAATCAAGCAGAGATACTTAAATAACAAAGGCAATTAAGCATCTTTGTACAACGTATAATAAAGAATAACGAGAAAGCTGAAATCAGACCAAGAAAAACATACCAATTATTTGTCGCAGCAATATGGGGTCATCATGAATTAACTTTTATTGAAAAAGATGTGAGAAATTACATCATGAGAGAAGTACGGAATGTTTTGCAACTAGAAGATGCAAAAGAATTTGGGAAATACTTATTAAGAATGAACGATAAGAATTAGACTTTATTTTTTGAGCTTGAACTTGAGGTTGATCAGTCAATTAAGATTGCTTTTGGGCCGACGCAATAAGCAGGGCTACCTGTGAATATTTTGGAGATGTTATTTCATTCGATACCACTTACAATACAAACAGGTGATATGCTGTTCTAATTTACGTGTATTTTGAAATTACTTTCGCTATATTTAGATAGTTTTTCGGTGTATATATGATTTGTTTCTGTGTCGAATTTAGGTATAATCTGGTTTTTGGTTCTTTTGTCGGAGTGAATCACCATGATTAACCAATATTTCTAGGATGTGTTTTGATGAAAAACGAGGATATTCAATCATTCAAGTGGTTATTTGAATGTTGGCTTCGTTGCATGGGAGAAAATACTCCGAAAGACATTCTTATCAATCAATGTGCATCGATGCAAAGGGCAATTGAGACTTGTATGCCTACAAACATTCACCAGTAGTGTATTTGGCATATCATGAAGAAGATTCCAAGTAAATTAAATGGCTACAAGCGACACAAAAAAATTGAACACGAGATGAGTCATGTTGTTTGGAACGCTTTTACAAAAGAATCATTTGATAGGAATTGGAATGATTTTCTGATGAAGTATGGAGTTAGGGATAACAAGCGACTTTCAAGTAATGGTGTCTTTATTAGAGTTAATTGATGTTGTTACTTTTAGTGTGTGAATATTTATATATTTTGCTTGTGCAGTAGAGATGTCAAATTGTACATTTTTCGGTGTATTTTGGTTATGATTTAGGTATTTTTCTGATTTTTTCAAAATTTTTCGAAGATCATCATTTATGAATTCTAGTTTATCTCGATCACCACTTCTGGGCTGGGATGAGAAGCATACAAAGGAGCGAGAGCATGCATACTTTTTTTAACAAGTTTATTTCGCGCAATAATTCAGTTATTCAATTCGTCAAGTAGTACGATAATTGTCTAGGAAGTAGAGAGCAGAGAGAGAGAATCGGATACTGCAGATGTTCATACCATCATACCTTGTGCAATAAAATTCTCAATAAAAGCTCAAATTAGCATGTGTATACTCACGAGAAGTTCAGGAAAGTCCAAGCACAATTTAGAGAAAATGTGAATTGCATCTTAAGATCAACGCATGCTGCTCTAGGTTATACGGTCTATGAAATTATAGAACAAATTTCTGACTCAACATTCAACAAGTTTGCAGTTACATATGACGTGATATTGATAATGACCAATAGCACGGGTTTGGAATTTTCCCACTAAAAGTAGAATTTATAAGTATAGTCCAAACCCAATAATTGAGCATCAATCAAATAATAAAGTCAATACAAAATAAACCAAGAGTATTTAACTTCCGAGTCGTTCTTCCCTAGGAGTTGCAATTAAGTGTACAATTATTGGCTATGAGAGAGCAAGAGCATGGGAATTTGTGAATGAAAGCAAGAGGGCAAGGGAATGTAAATAGCAAGGAATTGAAACAAGCATGCAAGGAATTAAAAGGAAAGCAATTAAAAGCAATGGAAATGGCAATTAAATATTAAAAAGAGCTCTTAGTGAGAATTGGAGAATTTAGGATTCCTATCCTAGCTATAGACCACAAACATGGCAATTGTGTGGAATCAATCCAAACTAGTCAATCCTCCTTGAGAATTAGTCAAAAGAGTGTAATTGATCTCAATCCATAAGTCCTAGTCAACTCACTAATTACTTAGTGAAAGACTAGCGTCAATGGAAACTAAACCAATTAACTATTCTCACACAATGCGGAATGGACATCCACAACTTAATTCCACCTAAACACCCAATTTCTCAATCAAGAGTGTGAAAACTAAATATGTAAGAAATTAAACATCAAAGCAATAAAAGTCAAAGTAATTAAATACAAGGAAAGGAAACTTAAATTGCAAGAAACCTCTTGGCAAGTAATTGAGAGCTAAGGACCTATCCTAGCCATTGACCACAAACATATGATGATTATGAAGAGTTAATCCTACTTAGTCAACCTTACATTGAAGATAAGTCAAATAGGCATAGTTAATTTTAATCCTTAAGTCCTATGTCAACACTAATGGGTTACATAGAGTCAAGGAAAACCAAATCAACTAACTACTCTAATATATCAAACAAGAATGGCCATCAAAGACTCAAGGATCACCAAAGTCATCAAATTCAAGCCAATAGTGAATAAAACTAAGTAAAAACTAAGCCAAGTATTTTATCAAACACTTGCTGTGCATGAAAATAAAATAATATTAAATTGCATTAAAATAAATTCTAAAGCTACCAAAGCAAGAAAATAACAATAACAACTAAGGGAAGCAATAAATGACATGGAAATGTAAATTTGCATTACTTGAAAGTAAAATGCAACAAGAGTGTCATAAAACATAAAAATGGCAAAATAGAAGAAATAACAAGAGAAATGAAGAAGAACAAAGAAGCAATAATAATAAATGACAAGGAAAAGTAAATTGAAACAAGAATTAAAAGTAGAAATTACAAGAATTTAAACTAAATAACCCTAATTCTAGAGAGAGGGGGAGCTTCTCTCTAGAGAACTAAAGCAAAAACATAGAAAACCTAAACCTAATTGCCCCCCTTCATTCAGCTTCACTTTGGCCTCATATAGCTTCAGAAATGAGTTGGACAGAGTCTTGGAGGCCCAAAAATCGCCCCCAGCGATTTGCAATTAATGAGCTGACGTAATTCGGGTCACGTGTACGCATGGGTCACGCGTACGCGTCACTGCGCAAAAATCACTCCCACGCGTACGCATCGCTCGCAAATCCTTCTTGTGCATACGCACGGGTGCTGGAACTCCCAAACTCCATTTCTTCATGGTTTCTTCCCTTTTGCATGCTCTTTTTCTTACTTCTTCAACCCATACTTGCTTTGGAAACCTGAAATCACTTAACAAATACATCAAGGCACCAAATAGGATTAAAGTGAATCAAAATTGACTAAATTAAGCACAAAAGAGCATGTTTTCACTTTCAATCACAATTTAGGAAGAAAACATAAAAGCATGCTATTTAGATGGATAAATGTGGGTTTATGTGATGATATCCACTCAAATCAAACCGAAATATATCTTAAAATATGGACTCATCAATTCCCCCACACTTAAACCAAGCATGTCTTCATGCTAAACACAACCAAATGAGATGAATGAAGGGGTAAACATCTTATTGAATGCAACTATCTATATGCATGCAACTATACTAAATGCTATATACATATATTTACAACATGATTCCTATTAAATTTGGCAAAAACAAACAAAAGAATCTCAATCAATCCAAAATAAAGCTTAGGGTTAAGACAAATCAAATATAGCAATATAATCAATATCCAAAGATTTGATTTGAAATTTTCAAAATTAAGTTCAACAACTTGCAAGAAGATACAAGATAAGCGATGGAAGCATAGAATTGAGCAATTGAAACCCTCACCGGATGTGTTTACACTCTAATCGCTCAGTGTATAGGGTTTAATCACTCAATCCTCCTTTAATCACGTTTCTCAAAGATTTGCAAGTCATCTAACAATCAACTAATATTTGATGCATGGATGCAAATATCATGAGGACTTTTGTGAGTTGTAATAGGGCTTAGGTAAGGGTAGGATTGATATGGTTAAGTGGACTAATAGATTGGATCTTTGATTAGCTCAAGCATCTCACCTAATCATATATATCATCCTATATACATAACAAAACGATCCTAGCTACCCATTTATCCCTTTCTCACATTCACTCATGCATGCTTCTTTCTAACTCAACCACATATGCATCTCTTATTAACATTCTTTTTTTCTTTTTTTCTTTTTTCTTTCTTTTTATTTTTATTTTTATCTCCTTTTTTTTTATATTGACAAAGAGGAGATGCGTATGCTTCTAAGTAATGAATGCATGAGTATTTTTTCACTTTTCCAAATATTTTCAATGAACACCCAAAGCACTAACTACCAATGATTTCCCACAAATTTTCCCACACTTGATTAACACACACACACTCAAACCCAAGCTAATCAAAGATACAATCAATGGACATAATGGTCTTTCACTTAGGGTGAATGATGTGGTAAGATAAAGAACAAAAAGGGAATTATCAAGGCTCAAAATTGGTTTTCAAAGGTAGATGCAAGGGTTGGCCAGATGGGTTAGTGAGCTATACAAAGATGGCCTCAATCATACTAAATGCAATCCAAAACAACAAATACAGGACATATAGACTGAAGCAAATCTAAGATCATAATCATAAAAGGATTTTATAACACACAAGAACAAAATTTTGTGGTTGATAATGTGAAACCACACATTTAAGCTCAAATCTCACTAGGTAATTTGTTCAAGCTCTTTTCTATGTTCCATAAGTAGATACTTCAAGCAAGTTCAAAACAAGTTTTCAAATCTAATAAATGGAATGCCCTAAAAGAGATTTCTTGAAAATTCTTTGTTGTTTTACCAAAACTTATTCAATCTAACATGCAACATGCAAGTATTTACTATCATATAACTAAAAGCATTAAAGAGATATGTACAAACAAATCAAACCAAACAAAATACAAACAAGAACAAAAATTGCAAAAATTGAAGAAAAAGGAACAAAAAGGAATGTTGCAAAGTGTCTAAGAAAAGAAATTTTACCCCCCTTGAATTTAGCGATCCTCCCCCACACTTAAATAATGCACGGTCCTTCGTGCATGCACACAATCCGAGGGATGTAGGGCTTTGATGCTCCCTTTCAGCGGGTGGGCTCCGGGGCTCCGATTGCTTTGTAGGCAAATAAACAACAATTGAGGAAAAGTAAGATGTGTGTGGTATGATAAAATGCAATGCGTGTATTCTAAATGTGCGCACAATGTAGAACACAACACATTAATTGGGTAAAACGATAACCACAAAAGAAAAAGAAATAGCATGTTCCTCAATTAAGTAGTCCTAGGTTGCAAGTAATAAATAAGCAAAACTTAAGGCACAAACAACCTAGGTAACCACAACTAAAGTGAATTGAGTATATAAGACATTGGTTATTGAAATCGTACAAGTGAAAGCGCATGGTGAATAGAAAATGGCACAATCAACAACAACCAATTCAATGATGAATAGGGACTACTTATTCACCCTTAGGAATAAGGAAATAATCACATGTATAAGGTGCTTGTTACAAAAAGTGACAATTCTTGAGAAAAATCAAGTCAAGTTAACTAAAAAAAAAATGCAATGCATTAATAAGGAACAAATACCTTGTTATGTGATTATATTCACCTGAAAACCATGATGGCTAAGTAGTTCAACTCAATTCACTAAAGTAAAAGTGCACAATTCAAGATGCCAAACAAGGATAAAGTTTAACACATATGGTAGCTACAACATATGAATCAAACTCATAATTTAACTAGGCAATGAAATAAAGACTTAATGCTCAGTGCATATATTCATTAAGCTTGAGACCAAATTCAAGCAAGAAGCAACCCAATCAACATCAAGCAAACACTTGCAACTTATTCAATTAACAAACAACTAAAGCAAGACTAATATAATTACTAAAATAGAAATAAAATGCAAGCAAAACTAGGTAAAGCAAGTAGAGAAGAGGGAAAAAGACAAGATAAGGGAGGGGTGGAGAAAAGAAAGGAAGAAAATAAATAGAGAAAAGAGAAGAAAAGAGGTGTAAAGGTGAGAAATCAGGGGCGTGCGTACGCACAAAGGATTGTGCGCACGCACAGGGGGTCATGCGTACGCGTAAGGGACGCGTGCGCGTGGGGTGGCAAAGAAAAGAAATCGACGCGTATGCGTGCGCGTGGAAGGGGAAAAAGCAAGGTGACGCGTACGCATGAGGGACACGTACGCGTCGGTGAGAAAAATGAAAATTGTTGTGCGTTCGCACTACGCATGCTAACGCCGTGACCAGAGGTCATATTTTGAGGTGTGCATGGGCACAGGGCTGTGCCCACGCACAGAAGGCTAAAAAATTTTTTTTTATGGAAAGGATCACGTGTGCGCGTGCACACAGGTCCGTGCGAGCACAGGAAAGCGAAAAAGGGTATGGGTGCACACGCATAGGCTGTGCCAGCGCTGCGAATAGAGGGCAAAATCATGAGTGTGCGTGCGCACAGGTCGGTGCGCATGCACAGAATGCAGAAAATAGAAGTTGTGTGTGTATGCACAAGTGTGTGCACACGCACAGATGCTCTGTTTTTCAAAAATTTTTCTTTAAAACCTAAGGCACCAAGCCTTAGCTCAATCAAAGCTTAACATCAAAATATGTAAAAACCCATAAATTCATGATCCAAACCAAAATTGACCTGACTAAACTCAAAATTAAACTAATTGTACTCTAACCAAGCATAACAAAAAATGCAAAACCAAAATTATAAACAAGGAAAGGATAAGAACAATGTTACCATGGTGGGGTGTCTCCTACCTAGCACCTTGGTTTAATGTCCTTAAGTTGGACTTATTGAGAGCTCTCATCAAACCTCTTTGAAAACCCACCCAAGCTTGTATCCTCCAAGGCAATTGAGATCCCCAAACTTGTGCACCCAATCTTGTTGTGAATTCTTTCCATTCCTTCTAGGTAACAAGCAATTGGAATTCCCAATTCCTATACACAATAGCAACAAAGCTCACAATGCAATGGGTGAGAATTCATAGGATAAAGAAAAGTGAAGATCAAAGGTAGTAAGAACAAATAAAATGAAGTCCTAAAACTAGCAAAAACAAGCAATCAATTAAAACAAGCTATTCACATATTCACATATTCACATATTAACATATTAACATATTTACATCAACCAAAAGCAAGCAACTTATGTACAATCAATCAAAAATTAAGCTATTCACACTATTCACAATATATACAATAGCCAAAAACATACACCATTGCAACTCCATGGCAATGGCGCCAAATTTGATAATGCCTAATTGCACGGGTTTGGAATTTTCACACTAAAAGTAGAATTTGCCCGTTGTAAGTACAGTCCAAACCTAACAATTGAACATCAATCAAATAATAAAGTCAATACAAAATAAACCGAGAGTATTTAACTCCCGGGTCGTTCTTCACCAGGAGTTGCAATTAAGTATACAATTATTGGCTATGAGAGAGCAAGAGCATGGGGATTTATGAATGAAAGCAAGAGGGCAAGGGAATGTAAATAGCAAGGAATTGAAACAAGCATGCAAGGAATTAAAAGAAAAGCAATTAAAAGCAATGGAAATGGCAATTAAATATTAAAAAGAGCTCTTAGTGAGAATTGGAGAATTTAGGATTCCTATCCTAGCTATGGACCACAAACATGGTAATTGTGTGGAATCAATCTAAACTAGTCAATCCTCCTTGAGAATTAGTCAAAAGAGTGTAATTGATCTCAATCTATAAGTCCTAGTCAACTCACTAATTACTTAGTGAAAGACTAGCGTCAGCGAAAACCAAACCAATTAACTATTCTCACACAATGTGGAATGGACATCCACAACTCAATTTCACCTAAACACCCAATTTCTCAACCAAGAGTGTGAAAACTAAACATGCAAGAAATTAAACATCAAAGCAATAAAGTCAAAGCAATTAAATGCAAGGAAAGAAAACTTAAATTGCAAGAAACCTCTTGGAAAATAATTGAGAATAAGGTTACCTATCCTAGCCATTAACCACAAACATATGATGATTATGAAGAGTTAATCCTACTAAGTCAACCTTACATCGAAGATAAGTCAAATAGGCATAGTTAATTTCAATCCCTAAGTCCTATGTCAACACTAATGGGTAACATAGAGTCAAGGGAAACCAAATCAACTAACTACTCTAATATATCAAATAAGAATGGACATCAAAGACTCAAGGATCACCAAAGTCATCAAATTCAAGCCAAGAGTGAATAAAAACTAAGTAAAAACTAAGCCAAACTTTTTATCAAACACTTGGTGTGCATGAAAATAAAATAATATTAAATTGCATTAAAATAAATTCTAAAGCTACAAAAGCAAGAAAATAACAATAACAATTAAGGGAAGCAATAAATGACATGGAAACGTAAATTTGCATTAATTGAAAATAAAATGTAACAAGAGTGTCATAAAACATAAAAATGGCAAAATAGAAGAAATAACAAGAGAAATGAAGAAGAACAAAGAAGCAATAACAATAAATGATAAGGAAAAGTAAATAGAAACAAGAATTAAAAGTAGAAATTACAAGAATTTAAACTAAATAACCCTAATTCTAGAGAGAAGGGGGAGCTTCTCTCTCTAGAGAACTAAAGCAAAAACATAGAAAACCTAAACCTAATTTCCCCCCTCCCCCTTCATTCAACTTCACTTTGGCCTCATATAGCTTCAGAAATGAGTTGGACTGGGTCTTGGAGGCCCAAAAATCACCCCCAGTAATTTGCAATTAATGAGCTGACGTAATTCAGGTCACGCGTACGCGTCACTGTGCAAAAGTCACTCCCACGCGTACGCGTGGGTCACGTGTACGCATCGCTCGCAAATCCTTCTTGTGCGTACACATGCATACTTGTGCATACGCACGGGTGCTGGAACTCCCAAACTCCATTTCATCATGGTTTCTTCCCTTTTGCATGCTCTTTTTCTCACTTCTTCAACTCATACATGCCTTGGAAACCTGAAATCACTTAACAAATATATCAAGGCACCAAATGGGATTAAAGTGAATCAAAATTGACTAAATTAAGCACAAAAGAGTACGTTTTCACTTTCAAACACAATTTAGGAAGAAAACACAAAAGTATGCTATTTAGATGGATAAATGTGGGTTTATGTGATGAAATCCTCTCAAATCAAACCAAAATATATCGTAAAATATGGACTCATCAGATATCATCTAAAATTAAATGCCAGTGCTTATTATTTGAGTCAAGAGGGATATTATGTCGACACTCTCTGAGCGCTTTAAGCTTTGAGCGAGTGAATAAAGTGTTACCAAGATATATATTGGAACAATGGAATAATAATGTAAAGAGGAGACACACACATATTAAGAGCAGCCACAACGAGCCTCTATTGGAGTCAAGAAGTAGGAGATTTGACAATTTGGTGTGTCGGTCACAAAATATTTGTGAATTTGCATCACAATCTGAGGAATTAACTGAGATTCTGCACCTTGCTTATGATAATGCTATGGTTGAGATGCAAGAATACAAAGCCAAAAAAAGAAAAATGTCGTTATCTCATGACGATGCTTCATTGGAAGATATTAACAAGTTTCAAAACCCTCCACGACTGAGAACAAGAGGACGTCCGAAAAATAGATTAGAAACAAACACTGAGAAACAGATTGCAAATGCTGCAAAGAAAAAGGAAAGTAAAGCTCTAAGTGAGGTAAAACTCATGTTCTTTAAACAGGAAAAATTGAGTTTGTGCATGTTAAGAGTTTTGCTAATATATTGATTTAGCTTTTGCAATTAAACCTTTTTTTATGGTGGTTCAGTGGTACAGTCAAATTTCAGCCATTATAATGGACACATTATGAATTATCAGTTAAGGGATTCAAGAGAATAAGATAGATTTTCAATGTGTTTATGAATCCATTTCGTTGTTATTTGACACCATTTCGGTGTAATCTACGTAATGTTGTTTTTTTTTTATGGAAATGAGGTTTTATTGTTTATATTTTCTTGTGTTGTTCTATTTTATAATATTTGAAATTAATTTTTTCAATTATTTGATGGAATTTGTTTGTTTTAAATATACAGTATATAGACAATTCAATACGTAAGTAGTATAGAAATTCAACCTATAGAATTCGGTATTTATTTGGATAATTTTTGGTGTATTCGAGAAGTAATTCGGTGTATTATAGAATTTATTCTTCTTTTTCTACATTTTTTTGAACCTAGATTCATTCAGATTAATAGCATTTCAATATAGTATAGACAGATTCATAGAAGTTTAATTTTGCAAAAAGAAATTATGAAAAGCTTGAATTGAATAATATATTTACAAAGATACAAAGTATGTGTTTGTTTGAACTATACATTACACAGACAATTCAGTACACAATCAGTATAGAAATTCTTAATAATTTATAATATTCAAACTATGCATTATCAATATCTCCTAATTTTAATGTACAGTAAGGACTTAATAATGTAGCAGATGGCTTGAATAGTCTGATGGTTTCAAATTCTTAAATGGCTTTATCTCTGAGTTGATTCATTTCATCAAATAGAATGAGTGAAGCATTCGGCTCTAAAATGATCAACTTATTCCTACAGATTAAAGAAATTTTTATTAAACTCCGTTAATTTAGTAATAGAGAATTTTCTATTTTTAAAGATCGTTACTTGTTTCCAATTCTTCCATAAATATTTTTACTTTTTGATTTTTTTCAGATCAATTATCTCCAGCCATTTCATCACATATATTGCATAATTTCATTTAAAAACAAAAATAAAATAACACATTAAAATATGACAGTAACAAAAAATACAGTAAAATTTATTAAATAGAAAGATTTGATATGTTGTTTACTGCCCACTGATGTGGACGTATGGTGCTTCGACACTTTCATCCTTGCCTATCAAAGGTTTTCCTTCGCCAAACACCCTCATTTGTAAAATTATGAAACCCTAAAAATCAAAACAAGCCAAGTATAAGAAACTCTATATTTAACATCAAATTACATCAAAATAAATATTTTCAACCTACAGAATTTGATGTTTATTTGAATAGTTTCCAGTGTATTCGAAAAGTAATTCGGTGTATTATAAAATTTATTCTTCTTTTCCAAAGAACTACCAATGCACCTTATTTCAAATAGACAGAAACAAGAGAATTTATAAAGAAAACAGAAATTTGTATCAAATAAATAACTTACAATAAATTTATTAATTTCTATTCTCTCTTCTGAAGGAGATTTTTGTTTAATGGGTCAAGGACGTGAAATTTCTTTTTTTCAACATCTGCTCCATATCCACCAATACCGCCATAACAAAATGGGACAAATATCTGAAGTTCGGCCAGAGAGAACAATTTATTAACTTATACTAGATAAAATTCCTAATAAATGGACAAAAACAGTTGCAAATCACTCAAATATGTACAAAATAACGTCAAAAGCACAATAACAATATTCTATTGTCTAGTTACAGCATAAAGAGGACAATAGCACCAAGTACACCTCAATTCACATAAAATACACTGAAACTTATCAATAATTACTAAAAACAAACGCAGTTCGAAATATGCAAACACTCAAACATGCACAAAAACAAATTTAAATCCCTCAAATACATGCAAATACAGGTTAAACTATACGACAAACACTACGTAATATTTTTACACCGACCTAATACAGTTATCACCAAATGAAGCGTATAATGAGAATACTAATACATACTTCAAGGAAAGAACACGAAATGATTGTACTAATAAATAAATAGAACTATGACTATGTAGTGTTTTGAGATCAAAATGATGAGAAAGAGAAAAGTGAGAAAATTGGACAATTAATTAGTGAACGAATAGTGAACAGTATCTTTAATAATCTTTCGTGTTTTCTTTTTGTGTTTTTTGGTGATGATTTCGAATTTAGCTTTGAAATTTCCTTAATTTTTCGCAACAACTTTGAGAGATTTTGAGCTTGGTTTAAATTTTGAGTGTTGCGGCTTCGATCTTGGGAGAAAAACCGTTTTTTATAATTAATGATGTTCACGTTATTTAATAATTGAGAAAGCACATATTTATACGCACTCTAATTTAAGGTTGGTTTTTGTTAAGTTTAGACCAACTTAATTAAAATTATTTAAAAAAAAGGTTATATGTAGAACAGGACTGTTAGTATTAACCATTAAACACGATGTAAAATAGTATTATTTTTCGTCCAAATTGAATTCAATGAACTTTAATAAATAAATAAGTAGTATATACTTTACTATGATAATAATAGTATTATATATGGTGCAGGAGTGGGGGCAATTGCGTGGAGAGAGGTGGCAATTGATGGTTGGACGGTGTCCAAATGCCCGCCGACATTACGGCACCAACAACCATCAGCAGTACTAATAATGATTAACGGTCATGATTTGTGCAGTAGTTGCTCTACCCAAACCCTAATCTGATCGTACGAAATTACTAATCTTCTGTGCCCTACTCCTCGCTCCTTTTAGTCCCAACTACGAACAATGCTCTCTCAGTTTCCCTAGCTCCTACTACAACTTAAATTAAAACTGCCACTATCTATCCAAATAATTACATATCTTTCCAAAATATATTCTCATACATATATTATTATTTTAGAATGAAAATATTTTATTTTAATTACTTTTATTAATATAATAATGCATATTTAAATATTTACCGAATATATCTTATTCGTGATTTATTCCTTTTTGTTTTTCTCAACTTTTTCAAAAGTATTTCATCAATAAGAATCATATAATATTAACCTAAATATACTTTTTTTTTTTAAAGAATATTCTGACATTAACCTTAATCATAAATAATAATATTGTTAAATAATAGTCACTTATTAACATAGCGCTAATGCAACAACAAAAAGAAATTAATATATATTAGGGTAAAAAAAATTAGCTACCAACAATATATTTGATAAAAATAAAATTTATAAGACAAAATTAAAATAAAATAAATTTTACGAATATTTTTAAAATTTTTAACAAATTTTAAAGACAAAAAATATATTTTATTTTTAACAAACTTTAAAAACAAAAAATATACTTTATTCATCAGTTTCATTTTTAATAATATTACTCTACATTAATAAGTTTAAGAGAATAGCAAAAACTATAAGCAGACTAAACATATTGTAGAAAAGAATAAAAAAAAGTATACTAATAGTGCGAACTGTAAGAATGCAGAATTGTTACAATTGTATTAGAATTAGAATTGTATCATTTACAGAGAGCACTCTTTAAGACTTTATACACTGTGGAAAAATATCTTAACAGAAAATTAAAAGTACTCTAACAGCTAGTTTTCATATTAAGTATACTTTTAACAATCTCTCTCCCGCCCCCAAAGTTAGGAGTCCAAATTTTCAGAAATAAATTATTTACGATTTTTTTATTTATTTAAAATTATATTTTTAAAAATATATATATAAAAGTTGGACAGTTTTTTATTTATCATTTAGAATTTAGTAACTAAAAAAATAATGAGAATTTTATGTGCTTTAATTTGAATATTAAGTTTTTGAACTTTATTTTATAAATAAAAAATTAATTTAATTATCTCCAATTTTTATTAAATTAGTATTTATTTAAAAAAATTTGCAAGTTGACAATAAAATAGTATTTTAAAGATAATTATATTATTTTTAATTTAAATTAAATTATTACTCTATCCTTTTATTTTTATTAAAATTAACATACTACCTAAACCCCAAAATTTCCAAAACCAACCTTAATTTACACTACTCCTTAACCCTAATTATAACCTAATTCATACTACCCTCACCCACACACTACAACCACCAGCCCCCTTCCCCTTACCCTCACCCGTGGCACACTCACACACAAACCATCACACACACAACGAAGAAAAAGAGTCCTCGAGAAAGTGAGGGAACGAAGAAGAGAAGGAAGAAGAGGAGGGAGAGGGAGCCCGCGCTGGTGGCGCTGGGGCTCGCCGTAGCAATTGATGTCGCTGAGGGGTGGAGGATCGTGGCCGCCATGAGGAGCCGCTGTCGTCGTCATCCTCGCGAGCTGCCACTGCGTCGCCGTCACTGAGTTGCAGGACCGCCATCGAGCCAGCCTCGTCGTCGTCGCCCGTGGAGGAGAGTGGAGTGGTCACCATCGAGTTTTCTGCCACCGCCGTTGCTAGAGAGAGAGCCAGAAGAGAGAAAGAGCAAGCGCGAATCAGAGGAGAGAGAGAGAGAGACACGTCATACCTAAGAAGGAAGGAGGAAACTCGCACCGCCATGCTCTTTGATGTCGTCGCTATCGTCGTTCTGGACTGCGCTGCTGTGGCTGTGGCACCGAAAACCGCCGCTGGAGCCCCTGTCTTCTTGGTAAGCGTTTTCGTTTTCGAAACCTCTGAAAATGGTATTCTGTTATAAGTTGTTAAAGGTTTTGAGATGTTGGTGACGTAGGATTGAGTTTCGGTTCTTGTATGTCGAGTTCTATGGCTATTGCATGCGACATCATGTTGCTACGTCATCACCGGAGCTGCCGCTGCTCTATTCCCTCGCTTATTCAGTCGAGATTCTGTGGTGAGTGGTGCTTTTGGGGCTATTGATGCTATGGAAAATAGTCGGATTTGATGCCGTTGATTTTGAGCCGAGGAAAATGGATTTTGGACACGTTTGGTTTTGTGAGTTTTGACTATTCGAGGTACGAGTTTTTCTTTAAACTTATTTTTATATTACAGAATTGTTATAAATTGATATTGGTGTGAAAAATATATATTTTTGGTGATTTTGTGAGTCTGATGGATTGAATGGTTTGTTTTGGATGAATATGACTGTATACTTGATTGAAATATTGATTGTTTGAGTTAGCTTGTGGTTGTTGATGAAAAATTGATTTTTGGAAAGCTGATTTGAATGTTTTATACTAAAAAGGATTTTGTGTGTTGAAAAATGGTTTTGTTTTGAAAATTTGATTATATGTTTATATTGAGGAATATGTTGGTTTTGAGACTGTTTGGAATGGGTTTGAGAAATGTGGTTTTGATGAAACCCGTAAAAGTGATAAAGTCTGAGTTTTAGGAGAGGTGCTGCCGAAATTATATAAGTGTTTAGGTGAAATTTAATAACAAGAATTAACTTATTTTTGTAATAATTTGAAGAGTTTTAGGAGTTTTGGTTATGGTTTTGAAAATGAGTTTGGTTTGATTAATTTTATCAAAAGAGATATATCTTGAGTACTTTTAAAGATTTTAGAGTAATTAAAGTAATGTATTTAAGGATAAATGCTTTTGAAATTTTCAATTAGTATTTTCAATTTTTAACTGGTATGGCCTTGAACCCTGTTGGAAAAGGTTTTAAAACTTAGAATGGTTTTGAAATTGGCTTGGAATTTTTGGTTTAAATGATTTGATTTTGGTTTAAATGATTTGGTTTTGAAATTGGCTCGGAACTAAATGATTTGGTTTTGAAATTGGTTCAGAACTTTTGGATTAAGTGATTTGGTTTTGGTTTAAATTTTATTTTGTTTGATTCAAATTAAGAAGCTATGATTTTAAGGACTTTTAATGAATTTAAGGAAATGAGATTGGTTATTCTTTCCTAAAGTCTTGAGACTCTGCTGTGGAGTTATTTTAATAAATTCTTATTTAATGTGATTGATTTAAGAATAAATAATTTTTGAGTATTTTGAAAGAGATTTAATATTAAACTGGTTTAGAATGAAGTTATTTTGAAGGTTTTGAAAAATATTGCAATAGTGGTTTTTGTTTTGAAGGAAGATGATTTGAGAAAAAGGAGATTCTTGGCGTGATGTGAATTAAATGTATTTCGTTATTTGAAAGTGAATGAGCCAAGAATGATTTTGAACCAGGATAAAGATGAATATAAATACTTATGGTTCGATTTTGTTTATGAATTGAGTTGAGTATGAATTTGAGTTTGATTGAGATTGAAAAGTGTGTCCGACACTATATCCCAAGAGTGTGCATGGGCACTATATCCCAGTTGTATATGTCAGAAGTGTGACCCCAGTGAGATGGTGGAAGGTTAGGATCCCATTCCTAATTCCTCCTGGATAAGTATGACAACTCTAACAAGGGCTGTTTGGTTAATCCTGCTTGTTTGTGGTTCTCTCTGGTCGTAAGGGTGGCCGGGCATGCATCCCGAATAGCACTGCCTCCGTTGAGAGGTGCAAAGGCCGGCACTACCGTTTTTAGACCAGCTTTGATGAAATCGAGATTATTATATTCCTCACGGAGATGCATGATAGAGAGACAATGTCCGGGTTAGCTATTGGTCAGGTTATGGCAGTCTAATCGTCACGTGAGCTCATGACCATTAGAACAGGCATGCATCATATGCATCTATATGACATTATTTGGGTGTGTATATTGTACTTGGTTTTTCTATGTGAATAATTCTGTCTAACTGCTAATTCCTATACTTGATGTAATTGCTCTTAATTGTGTTTGAATTGCATTACTTGTGTTTGTAACTGATTATGTGAAAGCCGTGATTTACTTATGTGATGAGCCGGAGGCCGTGGTTGGTTTGTGTTTGAGGTTTAGTAAAGTATGAAAAATCAAACTGGTTCAGCATAAACTTAATGAACCTATGTTTGGAACAAGATAGTCATTTATACAGTCTAGGTAACTTTTAATATTTTTATAAGAAAATAAAGAAGTTTTGGATTTTTGGATAATTATCTGATGGTTTTTGAAAAAGTTTGGATTTTTGAATGATTAACAGTTGGTTTTCAAAAAGACTCATAGGACGAGTGATGATTACTACGTTTGAAAATAGTTTTCTTTTAAATATCTTCTTATGACAATTCTTAAACCCTCTATTGAGAACCTGCGAGGACGATGTTCTCACCCCCTATAGACTTCTCTTTTTAAGACAAACGAAGAAGCTTATGAAGTTTTTGCTAACTTCTTAGCGGTGCTATTTCTGTTATATATATATATATATATATATATATATATATATATATATATATATATATGGTATAGTTTTTCCTCGGCTTTATTATTATATTCTTATAAGAGGGATAGAGTTGTGATTATATATATATACAAAACTTCTTACACAAGTAACTTACAGATATTATATACATTCATAGCATTACAATCACGACTCCTATCCCTCTTATATATATATATATATATATATCTGTATATGCATGTTGCTAAAAAGTAAAAAGAACCTTCATTTTTTGCAAATAAAATAGCGATACATTTTCGAATTAAAGGCTCCTATTTTATTATTAAGTATATAGAAGTCGTCGTAATGTCCTCGCTATCAGAGTAGCGCAGCTGGAAGCGTGACCTTCTAATAGTAAGGATGTGACCTTCTAAACTTGGTGAACAGCTAGATTGATAGTGGCTTGGTGAACATATCCGCTACTTTATCTAAAGTGGGAATATAAACAACATACAAATTCTTACAATTGACCATATCTCTAAGGCAATGTAAGTTAATTTCAAGAAGTTTGCAGGGACTATAAAGTATAGGATTAGCTGCAAGCTTATAAGCACTCAAATTATTACAATATATTATAGGTGGAATGAGTTAGGTAGGGGTGGCAACGGGGCGGGTAGGGGCGGATTTTTGCTCTACCCGACCCCGCCCCGCCTGACAAAAAACCCGCATGAAACCCGCCCCGCCCTACCCGCGGGTAGTAAAATGTTAAACCCTAACCCGCCCCTACGGGTACCCGCCCCGCCCCTATATTAAATCCAACAAATAAAATAAAATTTTAAAAATTATATAACCACCATTTACATACATAACATAAATTAAAATAAAAATTTATATATGATATAATATTATTAATCATTTTACTAATTATTTTATATATATTACATATATTATATATTAAAAATATATATTTATATATATATTATATATACCGGGGCGGGTAGGGGCGGGTTTAACCTAAACCTGACCCCGCCCTGCCCCGCTCAAGAACCCGCCCCGTTAAAACCCGTTCCGGTGCGGGGGCGGGTAATTACCCGCCCCGAGCGGGTAGGGGCGGGGTGGGTACCCGCGGATTCGGGTAATGTTGCCACCCCTACAGTTAGGGGACTATTAACTCTTAAAGCAATTGACCATGTGAAACCAACTCTAGTTGTAGTGTTGCCATTGCATGATATTCGGTCTCTATGCTGCTGCAACTAACTTTCTCCTATTTATTGCTTTTCCATATAATTGGATTGCTTCCGAAGTAGACACATAACCACTATTGGACTTCCAATCATCAACATCTCCTTTCTAGTCAGCATATGAAAAACAAATTAACTTAAAACCAAATGCAGTGATTAAAAATAATCCCATTGTTTACTGTACCTTTGAGATAGTGAAGGTTTCGCCTCACTACCTTCCAATGAATAATATTGGGATGATACATGAACTGAGAGACAATGAATTGAGATACTCAATTAACAACATAGGTCAAGTTCGTTCTGGTAATAGTAAGATATTTTAGAGCTCCTATAATTGATCGATATAGTGTAGGATTGTCAAAGCTTTCAGAATCATTAATAGATCGTTTGAGAGATGAAATCATTATATTCATGGGATTAGCATCCTCCATTTGAGCTCTATTGAGTAAGTCTAGAGCATATTTCTTTTGAGAGATGTGCAGTCTTGAATTAGGTAGCTCTGTGACCTCAAGACTAAGAGAATAGTGTAATTTGCCGAAGTCTTTGATAGGAAAAATCTTGTTAAGCCCTAAAATTAGGTCCTCAATTTCCTTAGAGTTACAACAATATCATCTACATAGTCAACAAAAAAATTATAGAGTTAGACGTATGTCTGACAAAGAGAAAAGTGCCAAATCATGTGTTTCGGAAACCAAATTGCTTAAGGGTTACTACCAAGGTGAGGAACCAAGCTCTTGTAGCTTGTTTTAGGCCATAGATGACTTTATTGTGTTTGCACACTCTCAAATTATCTAATTTTTATAGTCTTGAAGCTAAGTCATGTACATCATCTCTTTAAGCTTACCATTTAGGAAAGAATATGAGAAACTTTTAATGGTAATTATGATCCTCACAATTAATGGTCGAATAACAAGGCTATAGACTTCACCATAGTCAATGTCCTCTTGCTAGTGAAACTCTTGAGCTACTAGTAGGCATTATATCTCAAAATGTTCCCTTCAGGATCCCTTTTAATAGCATACGCCTATTTGCTACCAACAACGGTTGCATTGGGTGGAGGATCAATCAGATCCCATATGTGACATCTAGTGAGAGCATCCATAGCTTGTTTTCAGTGATTACATATGACGATTTTTTAGGTAAATTATTAGTTAGATGTAGAAGATTGAGCACTTAAAGCAGTATGTCTAGTTCTTTTATATTTTGATCTAGTGATTATTTGGTTTGGATTAATAGGAGGTGAGGAAATAGGATCAGAAATAGATGTAAAAGACAAATTAATAGGTTGAAATGACTGTGTATGATCAAAAGGTAAGCAAATTTCTTTTCTTGAAATAGATGTTGGAGTAGTAGAAGTTGATGTTATAGCTGAATCATTAATGATGTTTAAAGGAAGAGATACTGCAAGGCTACTTATAGTAGTAGAAACTGGAGGAACCAATTATGTAGTTTGGCCAAAGGCTTAACTTATAGGAGTTGAGATTGTGGTAGTGAGACTTGGAGATTGATGATGAGTTGAAGGAAGTGCAGAGGAGGACTGAAATGTATATGTTGGAATTGGAGCATAATCATCCATAGGAGAAGTAGAACCTTGTTGAATGTGATTGCTTGTAGTGAAAGAAAATAGTTTTTGCTAGGGAAACTCTTTTTCATAAAAAATTAAATGGCAAGATAGATAAAGCTGACCATTTTTCCTCATACATTTGTAGTCTTTATGTTAATTATCATAACCTAAAAAAAGATATTTTTTAGATTTAAAGTTAAATTTCACTTTATTGTAAGGTCTTAAAAAAGAAAAGCAAATACAACAAAAAAATTTTAGCAAGTGATAATCTAAAATTTTATTAAACGGAATCTAAAAGGGACTTCTATTATGCAAAAGTTTAGTAGGTAAGATATTAATAACAAAAACTCAACTAGTAAATGCATCTTCTCAAAACAGCATATGGAGATTGCAATAGCTAATAAGGGAAGACTCATCTTTGTGATGTGCCTATGCTAGTGCTCTACATTCCCTTGTTGTTGGTGAGTTAAGGCACAAGGCATATGATGCATGATATCTTTATTTTCTTAAGAAATTTGTAAAGAATTTGGACAAAAACTCTATTTATTTGTCTGAACAACCTTCACTTTTCAGCTTGTTTGAGAGTTTTATAATCCTTGAGGGTTACAAAGCTTGTGATTTGTTTACTAACAAAATCAGATAAGTATATCTAGTGCAAGCATCTATGAAACTAATGTAATACCTAACCCATTTCTAGAAGCAACAGGGGCAAAACCCCGTAAATTAGCATAAACAACCTCTAAAAGAAAAGCATAAACATATTTAGATGTACGAGATGGTAATTTATGCATTTTTGCTTTTGAACAAGATTTAAATACGTGCAAAGAAATAATATCTATTGAAAATAAATAGTATGACCACAATCCAATCAATCATGTGTCAAATAATTTGTTATTGTTATTATATTAAAATGTTAATATAATAAGGTCCTTGATTAAATTTAGAGATTTATCATTGTGATAGTGATCATAATATTGAGAGATGAATCTTTTATAATTTAATCTAAATTGTTCTTGGTCTTAAGATTATTAAAAAGAACATTATAATCTGAAAAGATATATATATATATATATATATATATATATATATATATATATGGTAAATATAGAGATATGACCATTGAACTGACTCACTTTGAGAATTCCTAATGGTTATAATTACCGCATATTTGTTAATAGAATATTCTCAAGATGAATATGGTAATAGAGTTTCTTTTAACTTGTGACTATCATAGTAATTGACAGTGTATTTATTATACTTTGATTCTGGACACCTAATACCCTAGGATGCTAGTTGAATAGATATTGGGTATGATTTAAATACTTGTAGAATTAATGATTAGTCAATAAAGAATCCGTCAACTCTCGGTAAAGAGTTTGAACTCTATGATTATAATGATTGAGATGAATAAAACCTTGGCCAAGGGGATTGAATGAATGAAGAAATGAGTTTCTTAAATCATTCACAGTTTATTATAATGATGGTAACAAGTTAGAGTTTGACAATTAAACCATAATCTAAGGGTTAACCAAGAGTTGAAAAAGATGGAAGGAATTATACTTTGTTTTTCTCAGGTTCTTAGTAAAAATATATTACTTCATACTATCGGGTTGTTGAGGAGTGTTGCTAGACACCAACCTTGATTAGTAAATTTAGTATGAGTAATTTACTACCTGCTTAGTATTGAACCTATGGGGTCACACACTAACAAGTGTTCTAACATTTGATGTAGAATCATTTAATTATTATTCTGATTTGATCAAATAAATAATTATATTAATTCAAATAGAATATCATTATATTTTTTACTAGCACCAAGAATATAATAATAGTATGATAATTGAGAATATTAAATGAGATTTGAGATTAATTGTAACACCCTACCATACAGAGCCTTATGCTTAAGTCATAAGACAGAGGTGGCAAGGTATTACGACTTCTAAAAATAAAATTTAGTACATATAGCATAGTTGTAAAAACCGAACCGGACTGGCCGGTTCGACTGAAAAACTGGTGAACCGGACTCTAGTCCGGTTCGGTTTACGCCTTAGACCGTTTAAGGAAGAAAACCAGTGTGAACCGAATCAAATCGGTCAAAACAGACGAGAACCGGTGCAAACCGGTCTAACCGAACCGGTCTGCTTGAAAATTTTTTTAAAATGTCTCTATCAGGTTTCGAACCAAGAACCTTGGAGCAAAAGTAACCTCTACTTGCCACTCAACCATTGCGCTTCTATGTATTATATTTGACAAATACTAATTATATAGTATACATAAATATCTAATTTAATTTAATTTTTGATTTTTCTAATTTTCAAATTAATTATATTTTAATTATATACCATTATTAATATAAATATAAATTTTATTAAAAATTTATTAATTTACTTGATCTATTTTATTGCTAGTATTGTGATTAAGGTTATTTGTTTTGATATTAGTGTTAAAATCTACTGATATTATAGTTAGATGATAGGCTTTGTGAATTAATTATTTTTTTTCTTGTGTCAAATTAACATACTATTGTAATATTACTGATAAATTTTATGGTTTTTTTATATTAGTTATTTTTAGAAGTTGAGACTTGATTCTTCATAAAATGTTACTGAAGATATGTATTTCAAATTTTAATTTTAAGTTTTTAACTATTTTATATTTTATATTTACGTGAGACCGGTTTTATCGGTTCAACCAGTGATTTATCGGTTGAACCAATAAACCAGTGAACCAGTAGCTTGACCGGTTCGATCATCGGTTCGATTTTGACAACTATGACATATAGTATTGCGAAGAATGTTTATAACTAGGAGCCTTTGAAGAGAAATGGGTAAATCAAAATTGTAACTCAAAAAGTGCAACACTCCGATCAATAACATAACGAAACAGATAAAGGATAAACTAACGCAAAAATATATCCAAAGAGTGCCAAAAACACAAATATCCAAAACTCAAAATCCGGTTTCGAAGAAAACCGGTCTAAGCATAGAAGTATATACAAAATATATAAAGTAAGAAAACCAAAGGAAACCTAAAGGGTGAATACAAAACCTATTCTCCAAAACATCCTCTAAGAGGAGTCAAAACAGTATATTTATATACATTATTTAGTGGAGATAAAAGTATCTAAATGAAAACATAAAACCAAAGTATAGTCCCGAGAATCAAGAATCTTCGCTAATCCAGAGGTCTCCAGCATGTCTTAGCGAGAAGCCTCACGTCCTGCATCTGAAAACCACAAAATCCGCATAGGGGAGAACCGGAGGTTCTCAATATGGTAACAGTACCCACATATCTAACATGTAATGTCCTGGAAAAGCCAAAGGCAATCCTAGAACTTCCACTAGATAAATCAAAGCTTATAAACAGGCTAAACCATAAATAGAAACTAACTAAAGATCTTCAGTCTAACTAATACTTTCCTTTCCAATTCCTGCAGACCTCCCAACCACCAACAGTAGTATAATATGGCAAACACAATTATATCAGACAAGAAGATATACAGATAAGAAACAGATACGGCATTTAGACAATTAGCAAGTAATATGCAGTCAATTAGGCAATTCCAAACAATTCACATAGTATGCATATGATGAATGCCTGTCCTAATGGTTGATGATATCATCTGTCGGTTATATAGCCAACCCGACAAGTCCAGGTAGCTAACCATTGGACTGTCCTTCTGTCGTGCATCCCCAACTTGAGTTATACTCAATCATAAATCATAATTCATATCCAACACCCTCACTGGTGTATATTCACGGGGGCGAGCTCATCCGAAACTTTCACAGTGTCCGACCACACTTACGACATAGGGTCAGCTGAGTATCGAGTCTCCACCTGGAGCACATGGTGGCTAGCCATTGCTTTCTCCTAGGGAAACTCGTATCTCAGATAGCGGAAGTACAACATTCACAATTCATTCAATAGCATATAAGCAATTATACTCGGCCATAATTCAATAATGGCTCCGCCGTAACTCGCCAATAACTCAGCCATCCGGCTCATAATTCAATCCATATCCAGCCAATTTATTAACAAATACAGCCCATCGGCACATGGCACATAAAGCACTTCCACCGCCATCCTCCGTATCTCATACAATGAACTTTGATCATCATTAATCATTAATTCGCCCCTTTCTTCATTCATAAGTTACCACAATTCCTAACTTCATCAAATCACTAGGCATATTATAAGAGTTTAAGACATAAGGGGTGAGATCGGAGGCTTAAAAGTATGAAATTTGGCTTTGAAATCTCAAAAATCAACTTTGGGATGAAAACAGGGTCACTCATGCGCGTCCCCCACGCACACGCGTGGAACACAATAAAAGCACAGCGACGCGTACGCGTCCCTCCACGTGCACGCGTGGATGGGAGAAAAGCCCAGTGACGCCTACGCGTCAACCACGCATACGCGTGGGCGCGGTTTGTGCCCCAGGCACAAAACTGTCACAACTCAGGCAGAACGATCTCTGGAATTTGGTTGGGCCAATCGAATTCGCCAATCGACGCGTATGCGTGGGCCACGTGCATGCGTGGATAGCAAAAATTCGAAAATGACGCGTGCGCGTCGGTCACGCATACGCGTGGGTGTGCGTTCTGCTAAAAATTTTACTAAGTTAAAAAGCTGCAGAATTCACAGTTTCACACCCTAATCTTCCGATGGACATAACTTCTACGTTTTAAATCATTTTTCGCCCGTTCTTCGAACGGCATAACCACCCCAGATCCAATTTTATTTCTAAATAAATTTGGCACAAAAATGAAGATCCGGAGTACAAGTTACGCTCTGTCAAAGTATGCCCAAAAATCACATTTTCATACAAAACCACAAAGTGTCATTTTCAAAACAACCAAATTCCAACCCTTTTCAAAATCCTGAAAAACATACCAAAAATCAACTCAAGCCTCTTCAACTTATACATTAACATATTTAACATATTACAAGCCAACATCCCACCATTTTATCCCATCAATAGCCCAATATTAAATACATTAACATGTCATATATCCTTCCTCATCACAATTTCCAACAACACCATTACCAATCAACCAACATTAAATATAATCACTACCATGCTCACTCTCAACATGGTTCCACCCATAATTCAACCTCAAACATTCATTGATCATATATCAAACATGCATATCTCTCATGCATCACATCATCAATCATCAATATTCATAATCACATATTTGACCACACAATTGATTTCAACCATTCAACAACATCAACTATTCAATCCTATCTTAGGGCCTCTAGCCTAAGATTTCATACCACATTACATTTTAAATATAGCAAATCAAGACCATACCTTAGTCGATTTCCCCCGCTCAACCGGAGCACTTCCAAATTACTTTTCCACAAGCTCTCAAGGTCTCAACACCTCCAAGATCAGATTTTTGGCACACCAAAGCCCTTTTCCAAGCTTTCCAAAATCTTAATCAAGCTCCAATATTCACATACACACTACCTAAGCTACAATTATCACATCCAACACAACAACTTAATACCCAAACATCGTAGAACAACAAATTACACTAGGATTGAGAATGTTACCACACCCAAGGTTCAAAGAGACAAGATTAATATTCTTTTTCAAGAGAGTTGGATCCTATAACATCAAAGAGCCCAAAATCTCAACACTTTTCTCCATGAAATTCGAAATCAAGGGATGAAGAACTGAACCAAAATCGTGGCTTACCTCAAGAACAAAGTAGTGGATTTTGTAGAGCCATTTACGGTGAACACGTGGCTGCAAACGATGCAGCAATCGGAGCTCTAGATCAAAAGTTATGGTGGTTTGATGATTAACCAAGGGTTAGAACTTGAGAGAGTGTTCTTCCCCCATTCCTTGTAAATTTCAGCGTGTTCTTGTGTGTAGAGAGGAGAGAGAGTACTGAAAAGTAGGGTTTTAGGTTTAGTTATGTTGGGCCAAGGACCCAATATGGGTCCGGTTGGCCCGGTTTGTCCTGTTCAGTCCAATCTTGGTCCGATTTCTATAAAATTGGTATCGAAATCTCAATCTCTCTATCATATTAATCCATAATAATCACATTTTTGGCTTTCTAGAATAAATTCTCATTTATGAGTTAATTAGCCATTAATTAACCAGGTTTTACATTCTACCCACCTAATTGGGAATTTTGCCCACAAAATTCGAATTCAATTACCTGAGAATAAGTGCGGGTAGTCAGTTCGCATCTCTGACTCGAGTTCCCAAGTGTGCTCTTCAACACCGGCTTGACTCCATGCCACTTTGACTAACGAAACCTCTTTTCCACGCAACCATTTGATACTAGTATCGTCAATTCTGACCGAAGTCATCGGAAGAGTCAAATCTTCTTTTAATTGAATCGATTCAGGTTCTAACACATGGCTAGCATCAGGAGTATACTTCCAAAGCTGTGACACGTGAAATACGTCGTGCAGGTTCGAAAGATGAGGTGGTAGAGCCATCCGATACGCCACCGGTCCAACCCTCTCCAGGATCTGAAATGGACCAATGTATCGAGGATTCAACTTCTTTGCTTTAATTGCCCAACCTACTCCTGTGGTTGGAGTAACTTTAAGGAACACATGGTCTCTTTCCTCAAATTCCAAGGGCTTCCGCCTCTGATCGGCATAACTTTTCTGACGACTCTGCACAGTAAGTATCCTATCTCGGATCTTCTTGACTTGTTCAGTGGTCTCAGCTATCATCTCCGGTCCCAACAAGCCTTTCTCCCAGCTTCATATCAGCCTAGTGGAGATTGACACTTCCTCCCATACAAAGCCTCATACGGAGCCATTCTGATGCTCGCATGGTAGCTATTATTGTATGCAAACTCTACTAACAGCATATACCGATCTCAACTCGCCGGTTGGTCCAAAACACAAGCTCTCAACATATCCTCTAGTTTTTGGATCGTCCTCTCGAATTGACCATCTGTTTGAGGATGGTAGGTCGTACTCAAGCCTAATCGGGTTCCGAAGGCTTTCTGAAATGCATCCCAAAACCTCGAAGTGAAACGGGGATCTCTATCAGAAATTATAGTGGTAGGCACACCATGAAGTCTCACAATCTCCTTTATATACAACCGTGCCAGCTCCTCAAGAGTGTAATTCATTCTAATGGGTAGAAAATGATCCGACTTCATCAGTCGATCCACAACCACCCAGACAGCATCAAAACCGGCCCTAGTCCTCGGCAATCCCGACACAAAGTCTATTGCAATGTTTTCCCACTTCGATTATGAAACCTCTAAAGGTTACAACATCCCGGAAGGGCTCTGGTGTTTGATCTTTACTTTCTGACAGGTCAAACACTTTGAAACATATTCTGCCACATCATTCGTCATGCCCGACCACCAAAACATCGCCTTTAGATCATGGTACATCTTAGTACTCCCCGGGTGAATAGAGAATCCGCTCTTGTGTGCTTCTCGTAAGATATCTTATCGCCAAAGTACCAACATCCGGCACAATGATCCTATCCTTGAATCTCCAAAGCCCATTCTGATCCTCTGACACTCTCCACCACTTTCCTTGCTCAATAGCCGGCAATACCTTCTGTAACATGACATCGTTTTCATGAGCCTTTAGGAGTTCGGATTTCAACTCACTTGAGATCTGCAATCGACTCAAACATAGAGTTCCAGACACTTCTTGAACACCAATTTTCAGACTCCCAAATTCCTTGAGTAACTTCTCTTCTTGAAGCATCATCCAAGCAGCGTACAAAGACTTTCGACTTAACGCATCCGCTACTACATTAGCTTTTCCCAGATGGTAATTCAACTCAAATTCGTAGTCCTTCAGTAACTCCATCCACCTCCTCTGCCGCATATTGAGATCTTTCTGATCAAAGAAGTATTTCAAACTCTTGTGATAAGAGAAAACTTGGAACTTAACCCCATAGAGATAATGCCTCCACACCTTCAAGGCAAACACAATCGCAACAAGTTCCAAATCGTGCGTAGGGTAGTTAACTTCATGAGGTCTCAACTGTCGTGAGGCATACGCCACCACATTATGATGCTGCATCAGCACGCACCCTAGACCCTTCAGTGAGGCATCACAGTACACCTCAAATGGTTCAGTTGGCTCAGGTAGCACCAAAACAGGCACGGTGGTCAACTTTTGCTTTAACGCCTGAAAGCTCTCCTCACACTCAGGAGTCCAAACAAACGGCACATCCTTGTGGGTTAACTTTGTCAACAGCAAATCTATTTGCGAAAAGCCCTTGATAAATCTCCGGTAGTAGCTAGCTAAGCCCAGAAAACTCCTTATCTCAGTTACTGAGGTTGGTTGCCTCCATTCCATCACTATTTCCACCTTAGAAGGATCTACAGCTATCCCCTGTTTACTCACCACGTGACCCAAAAACTTTACCTCACTCTTCCAGAATTCACATTTAGAAAGTTTCACATAGAGTTTCTTTTCCTTCAGTATCTGCAACACGGTCCTCAAGTGCTCTGCGTGCTCTTCCTCAGTCTTGGAATAAATCAGTATGTCATCAATGAAGACAACAACGAATTTATCCAGAAACGGACGGAAAACTCTGTTCATGTAATCCATAAACATTGCAGGAGCATTTGTCAACCCAAAAGATATTACAGTGTACTTATAATGACCATAACGAGTCCTGAAATCAGTTTTAGGGATGTCCTCACCCCTCACCCTTATCTGGTGATAACCGGAACGCAAGTCGATCTTGGAGAAAATCCCAGCTCCTTGTAACTGATCCATGAGATCGTCAATCCTTGGTAGTGGGTACTTATTCTTTATCGTGATCTTGTTCAGCTACCTATAATCCACACAAAGTCGTATACTCCCATCTTTCTTCTTTACCAGTAACACTGGCGCACCCCACGAAGAAACACTTGGTCAGATAAAGTTCTTACCCAACAGATCCTTTAGCTCAGACTTTAGCTCGGTCATTTTCAGTGGTGACATTCTATAAGGAGCACTCAAGATTAGTCCAGCCCGAGGCACCAATCGATAGCAAACTCAACCTCTCGGTTAGGTGGAAATTCATCAATATCGTCGGGAAACACCTCCAAAAACTCACACACAACCGGAATTTGTTCCAATCTTTGATCATCACCCAAAACACCCACGGTTAACAACAGAATACCCTGACATTCAGCCCCAGAATAATTCACCATCATAGCGTTCAAGTAATAACTATTCAACACAACGGGCCCTTTCGTATCTTCCGGCATAAAATACACCGATTTTTCAGAACAGTCGAGCAGAACATGGTTCTTAGATAACTAGTCCAAACCCAGGATAAGATCAAGACTGATCATTGGTAAGAAGATTAAATCATGAACAAAATTACGTTGCTAGATCCTAAATGAAACTTGCGGGCATCCTAGCCTAGTTACCATGGCTTCATGGGTGGTATTTTACACTTTTAGGTCATAATATAAGACTACAATCTTCAATCCTAACTCATGAGCTTTTTCGAATGCAATGAATGAATGTGTTACTCCCGAATCAAATAAAGTATTTAAAATTTGACCAGCCATTTCATAGTTACCTCGGATAAGTGTCTCGGGTCCCTCGGCACCTATAGCTGAGGTGGTGAACACCCGACCAGACTACTGTGCCTTCCCTGCACCTTGCTTCTGCTTCTCCGGACAGTTTGCGGCTTTATGTCCCGCCTTACCACAAGAATAGCACAAGCCCCATCCGGCCTTGCACGGGCTCCCGGATGGTGACTTCCACACCTAGCACAAGCTTGCTCATTCTGAGGCTGCTTCCCAAACTTTTTCCTTTGGGAGTTGTTGTTGTTGTTGTTGTTGGGCCTCCTGAAAGAGCCTCCCCTCTTGAAAGGCGGACCTCTAGGAGCAAAGCTCTTTCCTAGGTTCTGTGGGAATGATCCCTTATGGCTTTCTCTCTCTACAGCCGCCTTCTTCACACACTCCTCAGCAACCCTGCTCTTGTTCACCAACTCTGAGAAAGTCCTGATCTCCATTGGTCCTACTGAGCTAAAGATATCGCTCCGGAGTCCTCCTTCATACTTAATGTATTTCCATTCTTCAAAGTCTCCTGGAGCTCCCTGACACATACGGAAAAACCTGAATAGCTCCTCAAACTTGTCAGTATACTTGGATACGAACATGGTACCCTGCTTCAGTTGCAGTAATTCTAGTTCTTTGGCCGTCTTAGCAGAATTCGGAAAGTACTTTTTATAGAATTCATCTTGGAAGGCATCCCAGGTGATAGGGTCATCACCCTGCTGCAGGAGACGTCAGACTTCTTGCCACCAATGCGATGCTTCCCCAGTGAGCAGATAGGTAGCAAACTCAACACACTGTCCTTTAGGTACCATCTGCGCTTGCAATGCTCGCTCCATAGTCTGAAACCAGGTATCATCTTCAGTCAGACTAGTGGTTCCCTTGAACTTAGGTGGATTAACCTTCAAGAAAGTTTCCAGTGTCATCGGGCCCTGAGCTCCACATCCGTCATTGCCATGGTTGTTCATCTGTTGTCCAAGGGCCGCAGCAGCGGCCTGCATAGTAGCAGCCATATTCTCCAACGCCGCCATAAAATCTACCGGGTTATTTGGGTTGGCTCCCGTTCCTTGAGTACTAGTACGACCTCTCCCACAACCTCGACCGTGTCCACGAAGCGCCATCTGGTTCCTATACACACCAAACAATCGATATTAAGTTGATCAATCTCAATATCGGAAGTCTAGTGCTTCAAAGTCCCAAATGCATGCTCATGAACGTTTATGCCAGGTATATCAATTAGATATTCTAATATCACATAACACACATATAGAGAATGCAAAGAAGCATAGTCAGTACGTCCCTCAGACTCTACAGGAACGAACTGCTTTGATACCAAAATGTAACACCCTACCACACTGAGCCTTATGCTTAAGTCATAAGACAGAGGTGGCGAGGTATTACGACCTCTAAAAATAAAATTTAGTACATATAGTATTGCGAAGAATGTTTATAACTAGGAGCATTTGAAGAGAAATGGGTAAATCAAAATTGTAACTCAAAAAGCGCAACACTCCGATCGATAACGTAACGAAACACATAAAGGATAAACTAACGCAAAAATATATCCAAAGAGTGCCAAAAATACAAATATTTAAAATCCGGTTGCGAAGAAAACCGATGCGAGCATAGAAGTATATACAAAATATATAAAGCAAGAAACCCAAAGGAAACCCAAAGGGTGAATACAAAACCTATTCTCCAAAACATCCTCTAAGAGGAGTCAAAACAGTATATTTATATACATTATTTAGTGGAGATAAAAGTATCTAAGTGAAAACATAAAACCAAAGTAAAGTCTCGAGAATCAAGAATCTTCGCTAATCCAGAGGTCTCTAGCATGCCTCAACGAGAAGCCTCACGTCCTGCATCTGAAAACCACAAAATTCGCATGGGTGAGAATCGGAGGTTCTCAGTATGGTAACAGTACCCACATATCTAACATGTAATGTCCTGGGAAAGCCAAAGGCAATCCTAGAACTTCTATCAGATAAATCAAAGCTTATAAACAGGCTAAACCATAAATGGAAACTAACTAAAGATCTTCAGTCTAACTAATACTTCCCTTTCCAATTCCTGCAGACCTCCCAACCACCAACAGTAGTATAATATGGCAAACACAATTATATCAGACAAGAAGATATACAGATAGGAAACAGATATGGCATTTAGACAATTAGCAAGTAATATGCAGTCAATTAGGCAATTCCAAACGATTCACATAGTATGCATATGATGAATGCCTGTCCTAATGGTTGATGATATCATCTGTCAGTTATATAGCCAACCCGACAAGTCCGGGTAGCTAACCATTGGACTGTCCCTCTGTCGTGCATCCCCAACTTGAGTTATACTCAGTCATAAATCATAATTGATATCCAACACCCTCACTGGTGTATATTCACGGGGGCGAGCTCATCCGGAACTTTCACAGTGTCCGGCCACACTTACGACATAGGGTCAGCAGAGTATTGAGTCTCCACCTGGAGCACATGGTGGCTAGCCATTGCTTTCTCCCAAGGAAACTCGTATCTCAGATAGCGGAAGTGCAACATTCACAATTCATTCAATAGCATATAAGCAATTATACTCGACCATAATTCAATAATGGCTCTGCCATAACTCGGTAATAACTCAGCCATCTGACTCATAATTCAATCCATATATAGCCAATTTATTAACAAATACAGCCCATCAGCTCATGGAAAATAAAGCACTTCCACCGCCATCCTCCGTATCTCATATAATGATCTTTGATCATCATTAATCATTAATTCTCCCCTTTCTTCATTCACAAGTTGCCACAATTCCTAGCTTCATCTCATCGCTAGGCATATCATAAGAGTTTAAGACATAAGGGGTGAGATCAGAGGCTTAAAAGCATGAAATTTGGCTTTGAAATCCCAAAAATCAACTTTGGGATGAGAACAGGGTCACGCGTGCGCGTCGCCACGCGCACGCGTGGAACGCAGTAAAAGCACAGTGACGCATACACGTCCCTCCTTGCACACGCGTGGATGGGAGAAAAGCCCAGTGATGCCTATGTGTTAGCCACGGGTACGCATAGGTGCGGTTTGTGTCCCAGGCACAAAACTCGCACAACTCAGGCACAACTCTCTGGAATTTGGCTGGGCCAATCGATTTCGCTCATCGACGCGTACGCGTGGGCCACGCGCACGCGTGGATAGCAAAAATTCGAAAACGACACGTGCACATCGGTCACGCATACGCGTGGGTGTGCGTTCTGCTAAAAATTTTACTAAGTTAAAAAGCTGCAGAATTCACAGTTTCACACCCCAATCTTCCGACGGACATAACTTCTTCGTTTTAAATCATTTTTTGCCCGTTTTTCAAACAGCATAACCACCCCGGATCTAATTTCATTTCTAAATAAATTTGGCACTAAACGAAGATCCGGAGTACAAGTTACGCTCCGTCAAAGAATACCCAAAAACCACATTTTCATACAAAACCACAAAGTGCCATTTTCAAAACAACTCAATTCCTACCCTTTTCAAAATCATGGAAAACATACCAAAAACCAACTCAAGCCTCTTCAACTCATACATTAACAAATTTAACACATTACCAGCCAACATCCCACCATTTTATCACATCTCAATCAAATAGCCCAATATTAAATACATTAACATGTCATATATCCTTCCTCATCACAATTTCCAACAACAGCATTACCAATCAACCAACATTACATATAATCACTACCATGCTCACTCTCAACATGGTTCCACCTATAATTCAACCTCAAACATTCATTGATCATATATCAAACATGCATATCTCTCATGCATCACATCATCAATCATCAATATTCATAATCACATATATGACCACACAATTGATTTCAACCATTCAACAACATCAACCATTCAATCCTATCTTAAGATCTCTAGCCTAAGTTTTCACACCACATTATATTTTAGATACAGGAAATCGAGACCATACCTTAGCCGATTCCCCCGCTCAACCGGAGCACTTCCAAATTACTTTTTCACAAGCTCTCAAGGTCTCAACACCTCCAATAACAGATTTTTGGCACACCAAAGCCCTTTTTTAAGCTTTCTAAAATCTCAATCAAGCTCCAATATTCACATACACACTACCTAAGCCACAATTATCACATCCAACACAACAACTCAATACCCAAACATCATAGAACAACAAATTACACTAGAATTGAGAATGTTACCACACCTAAGGGTCAAGGAGACAAGATTAATCTTCTCCTTCAAGAGAGTTGGGTCCTATAACATCAAAGAGCCCAAAATCTCAACACTTTTCTCCATGAAATTCGAAATTAAGGGATGAAAAACTGAACCAAAATCGTGGCTTACCTCAAGAACAAAGTAGTGGGTTTTGTAGAGCTCTTCGCGGTGAACACGTGGCCGTAAACGGTGTGACAATCGAAGCTCTAGATCAAAAGTTATGGTGGTTTGAAGATCAACCAAGGGTTAGAACTTGAGAGAGTGTTCTTCCCCCATTCCTTGTAAATTTCAGCGTGTTCTTGTGTGTAGAGAGGAGAGAGAGTACTGAAAAGTAGGGTTTGAGTTTAGTTATGTTGGGTCAAAGGCCCAATATGGGTCCAGTTGGCCTAGTTTGGCCCGTTCGGTCCAATCTTGGTCTGATTTCTATAAAATTAGTATCGAAATTCTCGTCTCAATCTCCTCTATCATATTAAGTCATAAAAATTATATTTTTGGCTTTCTAGAATAAATTCTCATTTATGGATTAATTAGCCATTAATTAACTGGGTTTTATAATTAGTTATTCTATTTTTAAATTTGAATTTTAAATTTGGATGAGATCCTAATTGATTCTATTTCAAATTGATTTATGATATGATTCATAAATTTAAAAGATTCAAGTTTAAAATAAAAAGATATAATTTAAATTTGAATTCAGATTCAAATTTAAAATTAGTAACAAATCTCATACTATATATATGTATGCCAAGAGTAGAGGAAAGAGATGAGAATAAAACGCAAGAGTTTTATTCCTTTATCTCTACACTCATAAACGTATGTGAGCCTAATTCTTGGAGAAGAATTTTATGGCATGCAAAGAGTTGCAAGAGGTTTCTCAATTTAGATCAGATATCTATTGGTCAAGGAGTTGACAGCAAAGGTTGGTCTCGGTGTGGATATGCATAGCGCCTTCATACCATCGAAGGAGAAAGTGATTTTTACTAGCGTACACATATATTTAGATCTGATCTATATTATTGAAATAAAGTTTTAAGCACAAAATAGATATTTATGATTACTTTCTTTTCTTTCGCTGCGTGTTATGAACACATGGTAATCCTTTAATATCATAATTAGTATAAATAGAACATTTACATAGCACTTGAAAAACACTAAAAATAGCACAATGCCCCAATCTCATATGTCACAATTTAACAACATCATTTTTATTAGTATTTACTGCCAAAGCAGTTTTGGATTGTACATCATTCTTTATTGAACCTTGACTATTACAAACAGAAGGTAAAGAAATTGAAACAAGAGCATTAGGAATAACAAGATCATGAAAGACATAAATTCCATTTTTAGTAGTGCCTTCAAGAAGTATTTCTTGAGAATCTTGTTCACGCATAACACATAAGTGTTAGTAGTACTATTCTAGGTGAATGCATGTTTACTACCTTGTGTGATATGCATGCTTATGCATTTTGATGGATGGTAACATGTACTTATGATTCTTGTTGTAATTAGTATTTTGAAAAGTAAAAAATTTATATCTTTTGCATGACTTTAACCTAATCTATTGATTGATTATATGGTAAATGGAAAATTCATTGCATGACATATATTTTATGATATCTACTTTGATGACTAATTTTAATAGATACAAAGTTTTGACGAAGATTCGACGTAAAAAGTTTTTACCCTTTTATGGCGGGTAAAAGTGAATTTTTACATTAAGATTCATGTATTAAATTCAAGCACAAGCTCATCAAGGAATCAATCATGCATGTAATGAAAATGACATGACAAGAAGAAGTCCAACATGCAAAGTTTAATTATAGGACATTAGATTTTACTTGTCAAGAATAAATCAAGTTCATCTCTCAAGTTAAAATCAAGTTTTATCAAAGGTAAAATGATTTTCAACATATAATTTTAAGGATCCAAGATTTATGGAAGGTATAGGATGTCCAATGATGATCCTAATAATGTCTTAATGGATTATGGGGAGTAGGACCAACCTAATCATGCACAAGGCGCCATAGTTCAAAATTCAAATTTGCTATTTTTTTAGCCTAGTGGATTGATCCCTATAAAAGTGCAGGATCGATCCTCATGTTTATGTTGGCCAAAGTTTGAGCATTTTAAGCTATTTGGATTGATTCTATGTTTTGAACATCGATCCTATATGTCTTAGGACATAAGACCCTACCAAGAGCATGTGTTCTTGAAGATTGGGTTCCTTGCACCCGCTCCCAATGTATATGAATGGATGGAGGACTATAAATAGAGATCTTTGGGTTGTGCTCCATTGCACCACTTCTTCCATATCTATATACTGTCATATTGAACAAAATTCATAAGTTTTCAAAGTGATTTTCATAAAAATTTGAGAGATAACTTTGAGCTTAGTCATGATGCTTTATTTGTAATCATATACTCTTTGAAGAGAGTTCATTTATTCTGAAGTTCTTTCTCATATTATAACAGAAAAGTTTTGCAGCTCTTCTTTTTTGTTGAGAGACTTAGGGTATGATTCTTTAAGTGATGAGACTTCTTATATATTATAGTCGGTGAGGATATGAAGAGTACATTAAGCACTCAAGAAAAAAAAAATACTTGGAGTTGGTATTGTTTCAAGTTATTAGAGAAGGAGTCTCTGAGTGGAGTATTCTAATAAAAGTGGTGATCATATATTGTGAGGTGTACGACAAGTGTTCTAACTTATAATGGTTTATCAAGCGCCCTATAAGATGGTGATATAGTGAAAATCTCCACACCTTTGCAGGGAGGACTAGACGTAGGTGAAGAGGTTAAACCAAACCAGAATATATCATGCTTGCACATTGTTTGGACCCATAAACTCTTTATATTTCTAAAGTGTTGTGGAAAGTTAGCTTCTTATAAGTGCTTGAAAACTTGTTAAAGCCTTTAGAAAAGTTATAGTATGAAACCACTTGCATTTAAGCTTCTGTTTATTTTATACAAGTGGTAGGAAAAATATTAAGTACGTGGTTTAAAGCTTGAAGTTCGCTTATAATCCCATGTAAAATAGAAGTACATTGCCTTTATTTGCAAATTTACATTTTTGCAATTCAAATTTCCATCTATCTTTCACAAAGTTTTTAATTTATCATTAATACTCAATTCACCTCTCCTCTTGAGTATATTTATCTTGTGCATATCAACTAACAATAAGTCAAGCCAAAATTCAAAATAAACATGATTAACAGCAGCAAATATAGAAACACTTAAAAAAGATTATGAGTAATAACTGCTACATGTAAGAAATGAATCAAAATAAATTTGATGTTGGATCTTTTGTTATATAAAGTAGATGAACCATGAGCTAAGATAGAGGTACAGTGACCACTACCCACAAAAAATTGCTCTTGATCATTATTAGGCTGCACAGAATTGAGAATGTTGGAGTAATCTGAGGTGATGTAGTGACTAGCACTAAAGTCTGAATATTATAAACCTTCACTAGTTGTTGAAGATATGGAAACAAAATATCTTGGTAGATGGAATGAAGAGGAGGTGGAGGAGGGTGAGTGGTTGCAAAGGAAATTATGATTAAGAATTGGGTTGCTATGATGAAAAATTGATAGCCTAAAAGTTTGAATCAAATATATAGTAGCATGTTTGAACCACATGTCCTTGCCTTCCACATAATTGATATTGAGGTCTAGAATTTGTGTAGAATATATTACCTTCTCTACCATTTCTATGCCCTATTCCCTTTCTACCATTCAATCCAGAAACACCATAACCAAATTAAAAAGAAGATTGAGTAAGATTGGCTATAGGCATACCAATTTCAGGTTTTCTCAGCCTATCTAACATATCCTCGTATGCAAATAGAAAAGACTCAATTCCAGCTACCTTGATAGTTCCTAATCTAAACATAGAGCTGATAAATCCTAAATACTCTTTAGTTAAATCATCAAGAATAGATTAAATGTGATCAGAATTTAGCACAAATTAGCCAAGAGCAAACAAAGCATTTATAAATTTCTAAATTTTAGAAAGATAATCAGCCACAGAACCTGTCTTTCTTACTGATATGAGTTGGAATTTCAAACTTTGAATTCGTGTTACTGAAAAATCAGTGAAATACATGTTAATGTGATTCCATATTTCATGAAATCATTGAAGATAAATCACTTTGCTTTTTGAATATTGTGGACATCGAAGCTACAATCTATGTGGCGAGTGTGAGATCATCTAATCTCCATTTTTTAAAATTTTTGGCTAATTTATTTTTTGTCTTTTTTGCAGTATCTTCATAATCTTATGGAATTTTTAAAAGATCGAGGTGATCTTCCATATCCAAACTTTAGATTGTAAGGAGCGCAAGGTATTGCCATGTTGAAAATTTTATGTCGTCTAATTTCTCAATAGTAGGAGTAAGCGATTCTTAGATGCAGAATTTGATAATATGAGTATCATGGAGGAAGAACACTACAAGAGACACACTGAATAGCGGCAATTGAACACCGCCACAAAACAACATACCAGCGGTTTGGAACGCGTAGCGATTTAGGGCGCGGGCGTGTGATTTTGTGGCAGTTTAGAAGAACCACTGGTATAATTGCCGCAAATCAGATAATTAATTTTACAGTGGTTGCAAAACTGCCGCCATTTTAGTCAATGAATTTTAAATCTAATTTGCTGCGGTTTTAAAACTGCTGCAGATTTATGTGGGTTTTTAAAAAAAATGCGACGATTTTGAAAACCTAACTAATTATAAAAGTTTATACCATTTACTTTACTATAACCTATTTTTTTAAATCATAATTTATTAAACTTGAGATATTATCATTAAAGAATACTAAATAAACAATATTAAGCAAAATAAGCTAAAATTCAAAGCTCATAAAAATTCATAAAATAAACTAATTCCAAAATCTAAAAAGGTTGAGCCACTGTGTTTGAGAATTTATTGTCATCATCCTCACTCATATTTTGGTTCTCCCTTACAAATTGATAATCTATTCTTAAATAACATCAATTATTGCATTTAGTAAGAAGAAAAATAAATAAGCATTTCATAAAACACCGTAGTGCTTGAGAATTTGAAACAATTCAATTAAGAGAAATCAAAAGTGCTTCAACATATTTCATCGTTTCTTCAAGAGCTCTGGAAAGCCTATGCTCCTCGTTGAAGGTAGGAATTATCAAGGACATGTACTTTTCTGCTGGTTCAACATGTGGGCATCTAAAAAGGCACCGTTATCTGCCGATGTTTTTGTAGTGCTACTTCATTCTCCACTGCCTTCCTTTTCAATTTCTCAGCCGCTACCTCTTCTTGTAGTTCAAGTACCACCCCTCTGTTTGTGCGCCATCACCCGGCTAATGTGAATTTCTACCAAAGAGTTTACTAGAAGTCGGTCCAAAGCCTTCGCCACGCACTCTAACCTAGTGCTCTTTTCTGAGAGTTTGAGTAAGCAAATCATTTTAAGATAACAGTCTAGAGGATTCATCATGTTTCTCATTCTCCACAATTCTTTCCTATAGACATAAATATGCAAACATAAGCAATTATGAGCTAGAACACATATATTACGAGCTAGACATAAAATAAGCAAACATAAGAAAGGACAATCTAGAACAAAAAACAATAACAGTTCTCTGTCAAAAGATACAAAAATATAGGAGAAAAATATATAATATAGTAACAACAAGATGGTAAAAAAATAGACAACATCAAAAAGTAACACCCAAATATATTCATCATAACTCAACTTAGGAAAAGCAATATCTATACAAAAACTTTTATTCATAATAATACATGAAACCAATTTCAGAAAATACTTCAACTCCACATCATTATGCAATGTGTCTAATATACAATAAAGAATATGATATGATTTATAAACTTTACATAACATAAGGGGTCAACACTGTAATTTTAAAGCATATAACTAAAGTAAAACATAAAGGAGAAAATGAAGTTTACAAGTGATGAAACAGTTGATGCTTGCATATTGAAAGGTATAGCCATGGAAGATAGAAAATGGAAAACTAAAAAAAATGGTATAAATAATCATGAGAATGATACAAATAAGTGAAGAAAACAAACACCACCCTTCTTTAGAGAATTATAAATAAGTGCAAGCATTAAAGCGATGTCATCGAGGTACATAAAGAAAGAGAAACAATTAGGTACAAATATATATAAAAATTAAACAAACAAATAAACAACTATATTTTGATTACAAGTACAAGCAAAGACAGAGTTTGAAACATTTGTTATGCTATAATTACAAATTTTCTTTGGATTTAACTCCTGACATTTACCTTTTTCCTTAGTTAAGGTTTTTTAGTACCCTTGTGATAATGATAGGATTCATGTGTACACTATAGTGTATGTGATGTATAATTTGAAGTTAAAGGGCAAGCAAATTAAAAAACTCCAGAACTTGAATTTGAGGCAGTGCATTCTGATGATGAGTAGATAATTGAAGATGTTAATGAGAATCTTGCTGAAAGTGTTGAGCATTCTCACTTTCCAATGAATGACAATACTAATGATGATCCAAATAGTAATGAATTTGTTATTCCAAGTATGAATACTAATGAATTCAACATGGGTGAGGGGGTTGAGAATGAGTTCATTGGGGATCCACAACAAAATTTAATGGAGGAAGAAGATGAACATGTGAATGATGATGATTCTGTTGGCTATATCGAACCTGAACTTAAAAGAAATGATGTTTCTGATGAAGATGGTGAAGATGATGATGTTAATGCCATGGAAGATGAAGATATTAGAGGATTTTAGTTTTAGACTTTTACTTTATTAGAACATTTAATTGTTGCTTTGTTTTCTTTTTTCTTTTCGGTTGTGTTATATGAAGCTTTAATTGTGTGATTGTGTATTTTATGTTGAACTAGATGCATACTTATGAAGGATTTGAATGTGTGGTCTAGAGTACTTGTTATACTTGTAGTATTATGTTAATTTATTACGTGTTTTGATGTTGAAATTGTTAAGTTTGAATGCCTATATTTGATTAAATATATTATTATACATGATACATATCTCTTTTATAAAAAATTTATAACAGGTACACTTGTATGAGTCTACGAGTCGAGTCTAGGTCAGCTCCACAAGTTTACCTAGATTCGCGAGTTTGACAACCTTGATTCAACTAATAAAAAACTACACAATTTAAATTAATTTCTACATTTTGCAAATAAAACCTATGTTTTACTAAAATTTTTTAAAAGAAAAATAAGAAAACCATAATATTGAATAGCTATAAGGGTTTAGATAACTTACAAAGTGTCCTCAGACCGCTTGTCAACCCACTTAGAATGATCATCTTTCTTTGCATGCATTCACTCGAAGATCTTACTTTGAGAGGGTTGGAGACCCACCTAGCCTGCCTGACAATACAATTCAGAAAAACAAGAAGTTATTATGTATCATATTTATGAATAATAAAATAAAAAAATTAATAACATAATTCAATAATTAATTGATACAAACCATCTTCTTTGTCGTCAGCGTGTAGGGAGTATATTCTCCAATTTGCATAGATCCCCTGGTCTCGGATGCTCAACTAGCCCATGTCTTAGTCTGGGTCATCCGACAATCTTTTATGTTTCAATACTCCTTTAACTGGGTGAGGATATCATCCAAGATCTAGTCTGTATGAGCACCTTTATTACGGATGTCTAAAATCATCTCCTAGAGGTGCTTGGTGGCTCTCACCCATCAAGCATTTGTACATTTTATGCTCCTTACTGCGTACAAACTCAAAGTGCTTGTGCAATATCAAATGCAAGTGAATTACATATTTCGTAGATTGACACAAGTTTATAATTTGAACTTTTAAGAAACCCTTCATTACCCTAAACAATCACCACTAAAGATCACATGCGTGATCTGGAGTCATGTTAAACTTGATTATAAACTACCTATAGTGGTTGTTGAATACCTAAGTAATCCTCTTTGTCCCGAGTCTCGAAAGGACCCAATTGTGATAAACCAAATTAGACTAACGTGTGATATATGCATATTGTACTATAAATTAATTAAATATGTAAATGTAAAACATACCAGCCACTTATATCCTACTCCTACCTTTGGAAGGTGGTCTGTTTTGTATTCATCAAACCCTCTCTAGATGCTCTTGGCGTCTATTGTAGTTGTGTTTGCATATGAGACTGTGGTTGTGTCTTGCGTGGTGTCTAGGTATGTGACTGGGACATCAGTTGTGGTTGCGACTGTGGTTAAGGTTGTGGTTGTGGTTGTGTTTAAGTGTCAGTTGTGTCTAATAACTGACCTCATGAACCACTGGAATTCTGCTAAACTTGGGTATAAACCACCTATAGTGGTTCTTGAATACCCAAGTAATCCTCTCCGTCCTAGGTCTTGGAGTGTTCCAACTGTAATAAACTAAATTAGACTATTGTATGATATATGCATATTGTACTATAAATTAATTGAACACATAAATATAAAACATACCAATACTTTCATCCCACTCCTTCCTTTGGAGGGCGGTCTGATGTGTGGACATCACACCCTCTCCGGATACTCTCGGCGTCGACTGTGGTTGAGATTGTGATTGTGGCTGTGTCTGAGTGCCAACTATGTCTAAGGACTGACCTCATAAACAAGGAGACAAGATTATCCTAATAGGGTCTAACCGCTATTACAGTTATACGTGTGACTTGGGTGATAATGTTGGTGCGGCAACCAGAGGAGGGATAGAAGTTGTGGTGGTCGTAGGAAGTGTGCAGAATGATAACACACCCAGGTTAAGTGGGATTCCTGTATTCTTCTTAAGTCGTTCTCTACGACCACTACCCCTCCCACCATCACTTTGTCTCATACCATTATCTCATGTCATGTCACCTAAACAAAGAAGAAATAAAAGAAACTATGCCAATATTGTTATATTAAGACACACACAGAATATAAACAAAATGATAAATTTAACACATGATAAACACATAATAAACATATTTACTTGAGGTCATTAGAAAATTGAGAGGTAGAATTGTCATCACTATCACCATCCTCATTATTTATTCTCATCATTTTCTTCATCCACATTTAGAAGTTGTTGTATCGGGGGTCCACTATGTCAACCTTTTCTGATGGCAAAGCTAGAATGCCTGGAATTTCAGTTTCAGTTTCAGGTATCATTCTCATAGAATTTGTATCTTGATTTGGAATGGTTTGTCTTGCACATCGTTATTTTTCTAAGTTTTAACCCTACATCTTGGTTTATATTTGATCAAAATTCTCTAGTTAGACCTAGATCTCTCGGGATATTTCATGTAATGCACTCGGCGTGCATTTTGTAATAGGATGAATGGATCATATCTATCATACCTCCCAACATGATTAACCTCGATGATCTTATGGTCTTTGTGTATGTGAGTGCCTTGAGGCCGTGTGGTATCATATCATTCATCTCCTACCATTATCTCATGCCATGTCAACTGAATACTCAACTTTTTATAATTTCATTCAACAACCCAAACACCTTGCGAAGCATCACCTTTTAGAAAAATTCCCGTGTTATACATTGCCCTTCCTCGAGCATGTTTTGGTATGTGAAATTTTATTCTATTTTCATTATAGTCCAACTAGTACAATGGCTATTAGGACCCCCAAACCATATTATGTAGATGAGAATGTGTTACATCATTCTTAGGATTATTCACATGCGATTGAAACTATGAAGAAAAATCTTGCATTTTTCTGCTCCGTAAAACATATTGTACAACCTACAGACATGAGAACTAACTTTTATATTTAACATGTTTAAGTTAACCTTTTTATTTTAACTGATTAGATGTTTATAAGATATTACCCCCTAATTTCATCGACTTCAAGATAATTCAAGAGAATGTCTAAGTGAGCCTAGTTTAGTTCCATAAAGTTCAATCACCTAGTTTATTTCCTTCCCCCAAGAGTGTCAACTTAATTGAAAATGGACAATGTTGGTTCAAACGAACCCTCGTCACCACCATCATTATTGCCTACTTTTGTGTGACTCGATTACATGTGACGCTCAAAGTAGGAAGAACAAAAATAAGAGGTACGCCTCATACACGGACCGTTCTACCCTACTCTTTCTTGATCAACCTCATATAAGAACCAATTTGACATTTGACGTTCAAAGGAATACATCCATCGATACTGCATTAGACCACACACTCGTGCTTCATATGCATGTGAATAGGGAGATGTTACATGACATTAAAGAAGTTAGGTGAACAATTTTTTCTAACTTACAAACGATGATTCGAATGTTGTGTTTAAGGAGATTTTCTACAAATAGAGATGGAGAGCACAAATCTCTGAAGAACTGACTCAACTCAATTAATAGCTTCCAAATTTGATCAGACAACTTTGTCAAGGCCGCTAGGAGTAAACATTCCATGAAAAAATTGACAATTATGAATTTTCATGCAATGGAGAGCACCTGCTTACTTAATTTACAGAATTATGTTACGTCTCATTTTTTGTGATCTTGAATACCAAATGATATCAAGAGCTAACTCTGATTCCAAATGATCGGTATCACAATAGACTAAAGTTGTGTTTTTTTCTCTTTTTCATTTTGGCATAAAGAAAGATATAGAAATCACACTCAAGAATATATAAGAGGTCAGTGATAGGCCTTGGTTTTGATCACCATGAGTTATCTTGATAAGATTAGAATGATTGCCATAAATTTCCTTGATAAGATTAGGATTTCGTTATAAGTGTCCTTGATAAGATCAGCATGATCGTCATAAGATCCCTTGATATGATCAAAATGATTGCCACAAGCTTCTTTGATAAGATCAATATTTGTTCTTCACATAAGAACATATGGAAGCTCTCCCATTGGGGAGAAAACTCAAAAGTTGTATTTCATAATATGATAATCTTACATATTTTATGGAGCCTCTTTATATACTCTTAAGTCGATAACAAGCTTATTAAGAAATCCACTAAGCGTTTATTACTTTATTAAATAGAGCCTCTACATAATCCACTAAGTATTAACAAGTCTTACTGAGCCTTAAAAATACAATCAATGATTTACTAGTGGTTATAATTACATACGAACTCTTATACACTACAGACTAACATGAAAAAAGAACCAAAAGGCTTAATTATTCTCATTTGACTAATTAGTTCTGCCCTTCTTATGCTTATATCATACTCCCCTTGAAAATTATTTGTCCTTGAATCACATGCTTCTTAGATTTGGTTTTTGATATGGGATATTTTATGCTTTTGAATACCAAATGATATCAAAAGTTTGTGATACTACATTGATATGACTTAAAGTCTATAAATAAACTAAATAGGATCTACTAAGATTGTAAAGATTATATTTGTAGAAAACTAAACTTGAACCTCTATCTCATGCTACAGAATTTGGAATTTGAGGATTTTATGACAAAAAAAAATATGACATTCTGAATAACAAAAAAGACACAAAAATGACCTAAAATAGAATTATATAATTGAATATATATACAAGCTATATAAGGACTAATATAAATTGGATAGGACAAGGCGTCACAATCAAATATTGATAAGCCTAAGAACGCTAGAAGGATAAGTACCCTTGATAAGTTTAGACAATTCTGCGAAGAACTCGAGAGATCAAATCTCATAGATTATGAATAGTCATAATCTGTTTTACATGATCCATGCAACTTCTTCTTATAGGTTGAGTGGATAAGGGAAAGCTTACAAGAGAATCCAGTAAGATTCCTTCACTAAGCCTTTGATGTTCCACTACATTAAAATCAACCACTAAAATATTTAAAACACACTTGGAAAAACTAAAAAGGTCTTTGAAAAGCGTTGAACTAAAGGTTCACGAAAATTATATAAAAAAAAAAAACACAAAATGCGCTTAATTAAACTAAAAATTTTAGCTCATTCTTGAATATTTTGATTTAGGCTTCATCTTGAACTTATTTCGGTTGTTAATCAATTAGGCCTCTATTCATTCACTTTGCATGAAGCAATTCACCATCTTGGGTTGAAACTCCTCAAGATTTGGATATGTTTCAAAACAAAATACCATGAGTTTATTTAGCATCTCTTTTACCTTCTTTGACCTTGTCCTTGTCATTGGATCTCCAAGACTGCGTGATTCTTCATGGTTATATTCCTTATGTATGCTTCCTTTTATGACCTCATCAAAGCCTCAACTCTCGCAACTACCAACACATATTTTATCTTTGTTCTAAGGTTAAAATATAAGATCCTTTTTGGCTTAGCTCATCTACCATCTCTGATCGGCACAATGTTTAGTTATAGCCTTTTACACACCTCTGTTAAGTCCAATCTAGATTTGTGGTTATCTTTGATTTTATCACTAGCCATCACTATGTGGATTATATTATCGAACACATTCTTTTTTATATGCATCACATCAAGGTAATAATTGACAAGAAGATCCTTCTAATAGGATAAGTCCCAAAATATACTCTTCTTAGTCTAGTTATGTGCATTACCATAATTCGAAAATTGTAACAGACGATTTGTGTTAACTATTCAAGAATAACCACTAACTTTGGACCATACCTCTTCACCACTCAATTTGACAAGAGGCTCCTCATATATCTCAGTGTTCTTTCTAAATGATGTTCAATTGCACTTATAAAGATGATTCTCAAGCAAAAATCTTCTGTGATAATCAAACTAAGGTTTTTTCTCCCTATACTTAAGTTGAAAACCCTTAGTGTCCTCCATGCAAATGGGACATGATAACTTTGTCTGAGGGGTTAGAGTTTGCTGTAATCTCGTGCTTCATGTCCCATATAACAGAAATAATGACAAAAATTGCCAAGATGTTGATATTTCAATTGCAGTTTAAACACCTTTTGCGTTTGACCAACAATCTTTAAGACCCTTCATATAGGCTTTGTTACGTCCATTAGAATCTGGATTTTCAAAATTCTCGCATCCTCTTCCCTTGTTCCAAATAGATCTGAATCTATCACAGTACTGAACGAACCTCCCACTTTAATCCCTAGGTCTTATAGTGCTCTGGTAAGCCCCATAATTGGATCCAAATTGGAACCAGTGAGAATTTCCTTTCTGTAATTGCCATATCCTCCTTCCACATTCTCAGGTTTAGAATGTAATTCTTTAACGTCCATAGAACCCCTTTCTCCACTCGTGACAGATCCGTTTCGCTTCTGAAGAAGAATTGAAAGATGTTTTAACTATGATCAAGAACCCTAAAACCTTCAGACTGTCTCCAGATTGTATATAGTACTGTCTCCAAAGTACCAGCACTGAATTGTCAATCTGCTAGCAATCTACCGATCAAACTTCTTGAGCACTTATCTAAACCTTCCTTGATATTATCATGTCCAAAACTCACCATTTCTTCTTTATCTTCATTAACAATCTGATTAGAACGATCTTGATTAGCAGCGGTGGAGTCACTGAAAATTCAATGAAAAAACTCATAGGATTGTCCAATAAAAAAATTTTTGCAAACTCTAGCAGAAAAACAAAAAGCCCTAGTAGGAACTAAAAAATATTATATATATTAAAGTCTAATTAGCTAGATGAAATCCTATAAATAATATTCTACTGCATTTATATAAACTAGTAAAAACTAAACTCTGTAAAAGAACGAATATTTCTATCACATAAAAATGAATTTTTTTTTTGCAATAATAACTTATTAAAAAAACTTTGTATAATTTTTTCTATAATTATTTTATTGTGATTCCAATTAAAGTGCACGGAATGAAAAAAAAAAGGAAATAATTCATTGTAATATTAAATGTGCATATTTTTAAATATTGAAAAATAATAAAAAATAGAAAAAATTGAATATTTTTAATTTGAAACTATTTGATTCTCATTTAAAAATTAAAACTAAAAAGGCCACTATAATTTTTTTAAGAGTAATAATTGAGAGTCGTAATTATTTTTTTAATTATCCTCCTAATACTTAAAGGAGTAAAAATTCAAATATATATGTTACTTTAAAACATCAACAAATAAAAAATTCAACACTTTCTTTATTTAGAACTTAGGAGAATAATTAAAAGATATGTTAAGACTCTTAATATTTTTTGGTTTAAATTTCAATAGTAAATAGTTTGAGTAGTACTATAATATTTTAAATCTAAATTTTATTATCATCAGTGCGTTAAACAAATTAACAATGCTATGCATATACAAAATTAGCTACCAATCGGCAATCATATAGAAATTAAATATGTATTTAGTATTTTATAATTTTTTCTGTTTTTATCCCATTCTAAAAAAATTTATTTATTCATCTATTATATATTTAATTATTTTACTATGATAGGTTTAATTATTTTAATATCTAATTATTTAATTAAAAAATATGCAAATTAATATGTATAAATATACACAATACATGATAATTAATTTAGTGATTAATTAATTATAATGTACACATAACTGCTTTTCAAACAAAATACATAATGTTAAAATAATGTCGTATATATTCATCCTTTTACAAGTAATTTGGTTTTTAGTGTTTATAAACATAGTAGAATATGTTTCTAGTGTGTCACTAACTAATTAAACGTTAATTTGACTCCATTACTAGAAATTATTGCAATATACTATAGTGATTAAAATTAAAAGTAGATAATGGTATTATAAAAAATATGTTAATATAGTTAATAATATATCAAAATACTTTCATAATATTTTATTTTACAATAATTGTTTAGCTTTTTTTGTTTAATATTGAATTATTTTTGTTTAAAAATTAGTTCCTATTCAAGGACAATGCAACACATTTGTAACATTAATTAGATGTTAACAGTTTGAAAGGGATATTAAGAAGAGAACAAACAGTAATAAATTGGTGTTAAAGTGTGTTGATAAAATTTAACTTATGTTCTAATAAATACTTGACATTGATGAGAGATAGCATACCCTTATTTGATGAAGGGTACTATAAAATTCACCAAATAAATAAATTTATTTAAGAGATGGAATACTCATATTCAAAATTATAAAAAAAGTAATTTAGAAATATTTTTCTTTTTAAAATCAAATAATCATAATTAACTGTATAAGTACAATAATATAATTAGATTTATTTTTATTAAATTAAATTACATCGTTAATCTAATTTTTAAACTACAAATTTTATATTTTAAAATTTTAAATTTTTAAATAAAATTAATTAAATAAAAAATAAAAATCAAATCAGTACTTTCAAATCATAACAAATTATATTATTTTAGAGATAATTATTTAAATTTTTATGTATCTTAAATTCTATAACTCCATCATGAATAAACACATATCTTTTTCGTTAAAACAACATCATCCAAAATGCATATGTATCTAAGATGTATTTCAAAACTTTAATTGTTTAGAAATGACGTATATAATTTATAGTTTAATTATCTACGTCCTTTATAATAAATACTATTTTGATAGTAATATTTTTTTAATAACTAAATATGTATTTTCTTTGTTTTATTAAATATCAATAATATTTAGTATATAAATAGTATTTTTTTATTTATATATAAAAATTCTCTATTGTACTCATTTGTAAAAGATAAGAGAGTACATATTACACATTATTATTGTATTTTATTTTTTCACTTTATTATTTTATTCATTTTTAATACTAATTATCTTTTTATGATGAAACTTATTATGATTTATATATCCAGGTACATTGTATTTGCAGTCTTTCTCTACCTTTACTTTAGAATAGTTAAAATACAATAGTTACAAAAGATCAAGTAGATGGGGCGCAACTTGGCTCAATGATGAGCATGCCACAAAGCAATTATCAAGTATTGGTATTCATTTAACTATTTAAGGCATGCAAGTTAACAGTTGTCATATTGTTTAATAAATTATAGGCCTAAAAAAAGTAGTTCAATTCATATAATCAATAATACAATAATTGCTCACTAAATGTATAATAATGATTGCTTAAAGCGGAAATGAATCTTGGCATTTCCTTAGCATTTCCTTAAGATAGCAACTTTCTTTTAACTTTTATGCACTAACATTATAAAAGAATTTATAAAGATATTATATTAGGGAAAAGCTCAATATTCATGTAAAAAATAGATGTTATCCAAGATACTTTTTCCACATACGCGTTATTCCACCCCCACAGTCGCTTGTTATATACGCGTCTTATATAACGTATCACGTTTGTTATATACGCGTCTTATATAACGTATCACGTTTTCGTTCTTCTTCTTCTCTTTTCTTTTTCTTCTACCTAATAAAATTCGTCGTTCTCCTCTATTCACGTTTTTCTTCTCTTCTCGCATTCTTCATTATTAATCTGCATTGAATTCTCGTAATAAGTTCCGTCGTTCTTCTTCTTCGTTTTCTTCTTTGATCTACACTTCTGAATGAAAACAATGAATGATTCAACTTCAAAATCAGTTGAATGAGGTTATTACGTTGAGACCGCTAGAGAATGATTGCTGCATGCTATCACAATAATCTTAAACATTGAACAAAGTAGAAGGAGGCCACCGAACCGAACAACATTCATTTGATGAATCAAAATCACAAAGGCCACCGAACCGAACAATGTTCATGTGGTGAATAAATGGTGATCAACTTTCAATCAACAAGAATAGTATTTCCCCTCCTCTTCCTCCTCTTCCTCCTCTTCCTCCTTCTTCTTTTAAATTCGCGCACGTAGGTTCTTCTTCTTCTTCAGTTCAGTGGATAGTTTAACTAGAGTTTTGAAATTAGTTGTTACTATGTTCAGTACTTCTTTTGCATGGAAAAATATTATTTTTGTTGATTGAAAGTTGATCACCATTTATTCACCACATGAACATTGTTCGGTTCGATGACCTTTGTGATTTTGATTTGTAGGCAGAGTTATTTGAATTTGATTTTATATAATGGATTATGTTTCGTTCACTCGGTACTATACAATTGTTTCACCTGCAGAAAGCTGTTTGAATTTGATTTTATATAATGGATTATGTTTCGTTCACTCAGTACTATACAATTGTTTCACCATGAGTATTGTGTTCGGTTCACCAAGAGTACTGTGTTCGGTTCATTCTGCAAAAAATTGTTTGAATTTGATTTTATATAATGGATTATGTTTCGTTCATTCAGTACTATACAATTGTTTCATCATGAGTACTGTGTTCGGTTCACCATGAGTACTGTGTTCGGTTCATTCTACACTATTCAAAACTCTTCTTCCTCACCTTCTACTACTTCTTCACCAGAGAGAAAAAGAGAAAAAGACAAAAAAAATACAGTAGCAACAACAACAAAAGAATGACGATAAAGAGAAAACATGTGAAGAAGAAGGAACGCGAAAAAAGAGAAGAAAGAGGAGGAGGAATGCGAAGAAGAAGACGCTCCGTGCATAAACGAGCGTGAGAAGAAGAAGAAGCGTGGGGAGAAGAAAAGAAGAAGAGAAGAAGAAGAACTGAGGAAGAAGTAACGTTTTTTCATAATGAGTGGGCGCGTATTTTCACTCTCATTAATGCGTGTGACTCTATTTAGAATTGGGTCAACTTAGTTACATGCATGGATGTGCGCGTCCCATTATATTATTATATCATAAAAAGATAATCAATTAATTTTTGTATTTATTATTTAAAAGTAATTTAAACACCTAATTTAATTAAACGGAGAGCTATTGCTTATCAAATGGCGTCCGTTTAATATTGTTAATTTTTTATTTTTTTCATTCTCAATAATTCACCTTATAACGGTAAACACCGAGAATTTTCATAGTTAAAATTTTCAAAACATCTTGCACCAGATAATAATTTAGTTCTCATATATCAATTCCAGAATTCACAATCTTTGTAACTAGTAAGACGTCCATTAATTAAAATCTCGTTTAAAAACCAATCAGCAAATTAAACGTTTATGAACACAAAATGAATGACGTTGCAATTATCCTCGATGTGAAACACCCTTATACATGCCTTGTGGGACAAATAATAAGTCCCCACCCGCTCTTCACCAAATTAATCCTTATAAAAACTGCACTGCAGCAATATAATATTAACAATAATTTAGTTCTGATAAAAGAAACAATATCTTTGCAATATTCTGGAACATATACACTCTCATCCATGACAACGTGTGAGCACTGACCAGTCAGGTTCATGCATGTACGCGTCGCACTTCTCAGCTTCTGAAATTGGATTGGTTGGTGGATGACGCTGAGGGCTTTGGAAATATGGGTTGGGTTTAAATAGTTTTTTGTTTAACAAGAGAGCTTAATTTGTTGTATTGAATAACAAATAAAACAAAAACAAAACAATACATAAAACCAAAAAGAAAAAATTACTAATTTCTATGTTATTTTTGACATATCAATAATAAAAATAATTTAAACCACTCTATTCTTTATAGCTAAAAAAAAAAATTATTAATAATCACTTTTAAATTTATTTTTTTATTTTGAAATATTCTTCTATTTTTTTCACCTAAATATTTTAAATAATCGCAAAAAACATATCAATCACTTCTTACGCTCCTCTTTTCTGTTGTGAACTCCTATCTAACTTTGAAAATGTTTTTTTTATAGTACCTAAAAAAAAATCATACTCTAATAAAATTGGATAACTATACGCACCATACCAGTCATGTAAAATCACAAAAAAAAAAAATAGTGAATATATAACCTCCTTCTTACATAAAAGACGGACATTATCTTCTTCATTCACAATTCCTAACCTACTCAATCTTTTCTTGGTATTCACTCTAACTATCAAAACAAACCAGACAAACAACTCCACTTTTAGTAGAACTAAGCCTTTCCAAATAATTCTAGTAAAACTATAACTTGTTACATCCTTCGAAAGCGTTTTTGCTTGCAACACCTACACAAATAAGTTAGTAGAAAATATACTTTCTCTATCAAACTTTCATACAACTATATCATCTCTGTCATATGCTAGTTTCATTGGCCTTAAAGTATCGTATATCTGATTTAATAGTTCCAACTCCGATTGGTATAGCTCTCGTCTCCATTAAAAGTTCCAAATCCATTCTTACTCATCCCAAAACCCACAATCCCATATGACATATTCTCTTTAGTTTGAAACTGAAAAAAGTCTTGAAAATTGATCTTTCAAAGAATCACATTGTAGCCAGACATCCTCGCAGAATCGAGTCTTTCTTTCGTCACCAATCTCCATAGGTAATCTTGTGATTATCTTGTCTCTCACATGTTCCTTAATTTGCAGTTGACAAATATCCTTCCATAGACCCCTTCTAGTAAGTAATATCTAATTGGATAACATCTCATTAGGATTCAAATTGTTATAAGTGCATACCACATTCTTCTATAGCGGACACTCCTTTAAAAAACACCCCACCACTTAAACAAAAGTGTTGTGTTATAAATTATCATGTTTCCACCCTCAAACCACCTAATTTTTTTAGAGTCAGTACCTACCTAACCAATGCCATACTATTCTTACCATCCTCCTTATTCTATAAGAATCTTCTCTGTAGTAAAATCAATTTTCCTGTAATAACATTCGGCATCTTATACAGATTCAAATACAGATTCAGATAGTATACAAGTTATTCAATACTGGCTTGATAAGAACCAACTTTTCAACTTTATTAAGCACATTAGCTTTACATAAATTGAGCTTTTAATTTCCTCCATTTTGTCTATTCGACTTTTAAATCTTAACCAATTTCGGATTAGCTCCTAAGGAGATTCCAAGATATTTAACTGAAAAAATAGTCTCCTTGTACCGTAACAAACTACACATACTCTGCACTCATTGCTGCTTGTAATTAACTAGAACCAAGCTAAATTTATCAAAATTAATGCTTAACCCCAACATCAACTCAAAATATCGTAGTAGCCTCTTATAATTCTTATAATCTCCTCCTCAAGTGGACAAGATAATATGATGTCATCTGTAAATTGAAGATAGAACAACTCTATATTATCCCTCTCGATTGGGATGTGTTCATTTTTAACCGCATTTCCTACCGTTCTATGCATCACATTAACAACCATAATAAACAAAAACAGAGATAATAGATCACCTTGCCTGAAATCCTTTCTCATCTTGAAAGGTTTAGATGTTAAGCCATTCATTAAAACAGACATAAAAATCCCTTCTCATCTTAAAATCCCTTTTTACCTTACTTAACTCTATCATATACTTTCTGAAAATCTAAATATAATTACTGTTTTTTTTTTTTTCTCATTTTATGCCACTGCACAATTTCATACCCAATTAATGTTCCATCATATATTTTTCAACTCTTAGCAATATATTTTGAGTCTTCTACTAATCGTGACATCATCAACCTCATCCTTCTAATCAATACCTTTGAAATCAGCTCGTACGAAAAACAACTACTACTTAGGGTGATGATGAGGTAGGGACTGACTGGTCCCATAATGGTTTTCGTTTCATTTTTCACCAACAAATAGAAGTATTTGACAATATTAATTTTAACTTGGTTTCTATAAACTAATACGATATTCTCTGTATAATAACAATAATAATTGTTGCAGAAATAGTGACCCTTTTATACGTCAAAGTGGCGAAAAACAAATGGAATAAAGAGCACACACAGGCATACTTAAGATAATTATTCCAATAGACAAGTCTAATAAGTTTGGTCCTTACTCCCTTACCCCTACAGAGTCTAAAACGAATAATTTAATTGAATCTCTCTACATTGCTGCTACCCTGAGGTGGTCAAAATTCAAGTCCACACTCCACAATTAGGAGGGGATTCTTAAGAATTCAACAGATCATCATCTTCAAGCCAAGTTACAGGGGATAAGATAGATAGATAGGTATAAGTTAATTAATTTGCTCATCATCATAACCAAGCTGTGGTAGGTGGTGACTTCCGTCTGATGCTGTTGTGAGATCTAAATCTCTTCCCTTCATTCAGCTTACTTGCTGTTGGTGGCCTCCATAAACGGGATATGCACCATAAGCAGCAGCATAAATGCTTGGGTCATGTGGAGGTGGCAATGCATATCCATAACCATCATAAACAGGGCCCCCATAATATGCCCCACTCCATGGATTCCCAAACTCCATTCTAAACTGCTCAACATTACATACAATCGGATCAAATCATCATAAAAGCAAGTTTAATAAATCACACCATTAAGTACCAGTGAAACAAAAGGTCAGGGTAAAATAAATGACTGCATGAACTTTTAGAATAAAGGAGATTTGCCAACAATTCAAAATTAAATGCTATGATGATATATAAAAACTACACGTGCATGACCATGCAAATTCTGAATTGAATTGAAGTTAGTTAAAAACTATATAATTTAGTTAATGCCAAACCGTCCCATATTCTGCCGGCTAGGTTAAGCGGGCTGGCGCGGCAATACTATATTTTTTTTTTTCTAAAAAAAATGAAATTTTAATTAAGATTTTAATATTTTAATTATTAGCTATCTATTTGTAAAATTTAAACACGAAAAAAATATTTCTATAAAAGACAATTTACATATTTATAAAAAAAAAACAAAAAGAAGAAACAGATTAGTAAGCTGATTTTGAAAGGAGAGAAAAAGAATTAAGGTTAAGATGATCGTTTTTTTTTTAAATTAGTCTACCTGTTTGCCAAAATCTGCAAGTTAAGTGGTGTAAGTTTGGCAGGCTTTCTATTTTAAGCAGATTTAAATTTCTAGTTCAATCCGTCTTTTTTGGCGAGTTAGGTTGGCTTTCCCGGTGGATCATAGGTCTTTTGCCACCTCTAAGCAACATGCAAAATTTTATTTTATTTTTTCTTCTTCCCTTAATCAGAGAGAGTACAATGCATGATTTTACTGGGCGAGTTATAGGTCATTAACCAGAATATGTTCCCACATTAATAAGCCTAATATAATGGCAACAATAAAGCATGTCTGTGTGTGTATGTGACAGTTTTAGTGACAGATTACCTGCTTATTTGCTGGATTTCGGCCCCAAGAAAGCCGAACTGTTTGCTTGCCAATCATTGTCCCATTTAGCTTCTGCAAGGCCTCTTCAGCATTATTTCTGCAAAGGAAGTGAAGTACACAATGTTTTAGATTATCACAGACACATCCAAAAAATTGTCAACTCTTAATAATCATACCAATTAAGGTTTTTCAAAAGGGCCATAACTTTTCAATTACCTGTTTGCAAATTGCACAAAACCACAACCTTTTCCAACAGGTATCTTAACAGAGACAATCTCGCCATACTGGGAGAATGGATGCTTAAGATCTTCAGCTGTAACATTAGGGTCCAGTCCTCCAACAAATATCTATAACCAATCATCCATAGAAATACATTTCCACACATATCGTTAACAATACAAATACAATATTCTAACAAGAAGCTGAAAAACTTACAGTTGTGTTATTAGAATCAGCTTCAGATTGGCTGGATGTGCCATTTGATTGACCTCCTACATTTAAAAAAAAAAAAAAAAAAAAAGGCAGATTACATCAATAATAGGTGTGTAATAAGCAAAGTTCATCTTGAAACAGAACAAATTAAAAGAAATTTGAATAAGCAGATTATGAATTTGTACCTTGTTGATAAGCAGATGATTTCCTAGGAGTTGCAGCTCCAATACGCATAGGCCTGCTAGAACAGTAGACACCATTCATTTCAGTCATAGCTTGAGACCTCTCATTATCATCACCAAACCTGACAAAACCATATCCCTTGGAGCGGCCAGTGTTGGCATCAAAAACAACTTTTGCAGCCTTAACAGAAGGGTATCTACTGGAGAAAGTCTCATGCAAGAGGCTATCTGTAACATCTGCAGCTAAATCTCCTACAAAAATTGAAAGGTCTGGAACATTGTCTGAACGCTTGTCTCCTGTGCTAAATGTTGCCCAGTTCAGCCGGAAAGGTTGCTCTGTGTTTGGCATCAAAATTCCAGCATAGTTCTGTAAAACTTTTTCAGCTGTGCCGTGTGAATAGAATTCCACAAATCCATAACCCTCTGATAGACCAGTCTGCTTATTGCGAATAACCTTGATGGAGGAAATCTGAAACAATAATATACAATATATATCACAAGTCAAGAACCGTTTCCATCGTAACAAACCACTTAAGCATTAGATGCATGCAAAAGCTAAGCTCAAGTAACAAGGGAAAACTTCTCTATCTTGTTTTCAACTATTCGTACCCTAAGCTATTCATGCTTCAAATAATCCAAAAGCAAATGCAACCAGAGAGTTCAGAAATTTGCACATAAACACTCAATCCCCTCAGAGTTCTGATACTATTATATATAGTTTAAAATGAATCAAATAGTTCCACCTGCCTAGATTGATGCATGGCATGATGAAAAGTCAGAAAATTATATTAGAGCAAAGTCAAATCGAATAGCTAGGGAAGATACTATCAGAGTTTTATCATATTTGCTTGATAAGAGTAGAGAGTTAGATGAACGAAGCATGCTACTTTTCTTTACTTTTCTTCTAATATAACATGCTCCCCTTGTGAAAAAATTATATTCTGCTACTCCCACTTTTGAACTAGGTATTCCCGTTTGAAAAGAAAGGACAGTGACGCTGACAATTAAGCATTAAATTACCATTGCTCTCGCAGTTATGGTTTGGGTTTAAAAAAATCAAAGTTGATATACACAGACATATAACTACAATTACAAGGTAATCATGAAAACCAAGAAAACCACAATATTGCCACCGCACCTATCAACAGAGACTGCAATTTAAATGGACACCTGATATGAAAAAGTTAAAGTAGTCATCCACCACCCCACTTTCCATTCTCCAATCTTTAACACCCACCCAAATAATCAAGAATTGAATTTTCTCAATATCGACCTTTTAATCCCAGAAATATAAATATACCAGCAGAAAACTGTCCCCTTCTTTCTTACGTTATGGATTTGAAGCAGCCCGAAATCAAGCATGCATCCTTAGTTAATATTAGCACAATAATGTAACATAGAAATACCAACTCAGCTATCAAAACTATGTATTCACCAATAATAAGAAAGCTACTCACTCCTATGCTTATAAGTAATAGGCTAATAATAATGAGAAAAAAGGCTAAGCTTTCCAAAATAAAAGTACAGACACAAAAACTGAAGTACCCAAAAAGGACAGTTTCACGTTCATGGAATCAACTACAAAAACAGAAATTAATAAAAATAAAAACTTTCTCTTATATGTGAACGTTATAGAAAACGATATATGCATAATATATTAAAAAAGAAAGGAGGACCTCGCCGGTGGAAGCGAAGCAGCGGTGGAGATAATTCTCGTCCATCCAATGATGCAAATCTCCGACCCAGATCGTCTTGTTCTCGGCGGTGGATCCCTGAGGCTGGTGCTGATGTGCGTGGTGGGGGGTAACGTGCGGCACCTGCTGCTGGTACTGGTGGTAGGGCATGTAGGGCTGGGGTGGCGGCGGCGCGTAATGTTGAGGCGGCAGCATGGGGTGCTGCATTACCATGGCGGTGGCGGGATACTGCATCGGCACCCACTGCTGTGGGAGTGGCAGTGGCTGCGGGTGCGGTGGCGTCTGCTGTTGGCGTTGATTCTGGTCCGTTGGTTGCTGTTGCTGCGAATCAGAGCCGTTGGATTGCATCTTAAATAATTACTAGTGTTAAACCGTGCGCCCTCTCTTGTTCTATTCTATTCCTTCTTTGGTGTGCTTTGTTTCTATAATTAATTAATAATGTCTTAGATTCAAATATATTAGAGACTAAATGAGGAAACAGGGATATGCATAAGCATAAATATGGAAAAGTGAAAGGGTTTGAATCTGGAATCGAGAGAGAGAGAGAGAGAGGTCGCGGCAAGGGTCTAAGAGAATGATTTATGTTGGTTGATGAGGAACGAGGATGACGGATTCTCGGGTTGGGTTGCTGAACGCGGTAGTGGATTGACCGTTGGATCGTGTAATGGGCCTACATGGCAAGCGTTAGATCTGTTAAATCAGGGATATGCATAACACTCTTGTGCCTTCGCTTCCTTCTCTCGCAGGATCCGCCGCCACCTCTTGCCTATGCCTCTTTCTCTCACTTCACCTCTCTCTCACTGGGTTTCCCTTTTTTATTCTAAAAAACAATATAGTTATATTTAGTAGTTTTTAAATTAGTTTTTTTTTAGAAAAAAGATTTACTAAGTTAAAGTGGGGGGTGTGTAAGGCTATTAAACAAGGAATTTTGGGGAGTTGGAAAAAAACCCTAGCAGAGAAAGAGTACGTACTCCGTACTCAAAGAGAATGAGAGAAGGAGAAAGCGGGGACGAGCGGTTGAGGGTGAAACACGGTGAGGAAGATGGCCATGCCATCGGAAGAGATAAGGGGGAGAGCGTGGGTGGGTGTGCATCCGGTGTTAAGGAGGGTTCTTCTCGAGAGGGGTTAGGAAAGCCAACCAAGGTCTCTTTTAGAGATAAAGTTATTGGTGCAGAAAAGTCTAAGGCCTTTGCATTAGTAGGGTCTTTATCTGGGGATGGTATCGCGACGGTGACAGGTAAGCAGGGTGATTCTCGTCCACCAAGTGTCAGTTTTACCAAGGAGGCAAAGAGCTGTCTAGCTGAACCTTATAAGGAAGCCATCGTGATCAAGGTGCTGGATAAGTATTATGGCTACACGGCTCTCATGCATAAGCTCCGGATAGTATGGCGCATCAAAGGAGGGTTTGATTTGTTGGATGTGGGATTTGGATATTTTTTGGTTAAATTTGATATTGCTGGGGATCGTGAGAAAGTCATTCTTGGTGGCCCGTGGTTGATAGACGGTCACTATGTTGCAGTAAAGCCATGGGATGTGGATTTTAGGCCATGCGAAAAATCCTTTGGATCAACGCTGGTATGGATTCGAGTCTCGGGACTTCCAATTTGGTGCTACCAGGAACAAGCAATGCTGCGAATTGCTTCTGCAATTGGGATTCCGGTGAAAGTAGATTTGGCTACTAAGCTTGCAGAAAGAGGAAAATATGCCCGAGCTTGTGTTCAAATTAATCTTGAGTTGTCTGTAATTAAACATATTATAGTGGAGGGTGTGACTTATGAAGTGGAGTACGAGAGTTTACAGTTGATTTGTGCTACTTGTGCACGGTATGGGCATGATAAATCGTTGTGCATGGAGAAGGAGTCCTTGGAAGGAAACATAAATTCCTTTGGTGATGGAAAAAATAATGAAGCCCCAACACTAGTGCCACACAACAATCATGAGATTCAAAAAGAGGCTGAATCAGAAGCTCGTGATTTGGGTGAGAAATTAGGAGTTGTTAAAGGGAAGGATGTGGTTACGGAATCATTGGCTCCTCACGTGCCTGATGGTCTTGTTAATGAGGCATGCATGGATGATGGAGAGGGCTGGCAACAAGTGCTGCGTAAGAAAAAATTTACAATGGGCCAGTCATCAGGTTTGAAGGACCAAGATGGAAAGCAGCACAAGTTTGGTTCGAGAAGGGTTCCAAGGCCCAATTTGCATGGTGATGGAGGCAAATCAACTGGCATTAGGATGGGGAAGCAAGAAAAACATGAAATTGCGCCATCTCCATCGCGCAGAACTCCTGCACGTCGTGGAATTTCTCTACGGAAGCGTCCTCGGCCTTCCTCCTTGCAGAACTCGCCAGTTGATAAAAATGGTGGCACAACGGAGGAAACCTTAGTAGATGGAAGCATGGCAAATGCAGTGTCAGGGGGTCCAAAGGTGGCAATTATTGAGGATCAGAGTGTGCCAGTACCGCAGGACAAACCACCTATTGAGGTTGGTGATTCTGTTTAGAGTTTATGTTCTTATTTATTATGTCCCTATTATTTATGGATAGTTTAAATATGATTGTTTGGAATATTAGGGGTGCTTCTAATAAGTTAGCCCGGGTGCATTGTAAGGAACTTGTTAGGAAATTTAGACCTGTTTTCTTTATTGTGGTTGAAACTCACTCCCCTTTTCAGCATTTAAAATTATTTTGGGAAAGGTTGGGGTATCACTCTGTTGGTATAGTAGAGGCAGAGGGGCATAAGGGAGGTATTTGGTTTCTATCCTCTATGAAGGGTGTTTGTTGTAAGTTCATTGATGCTTTTGATCAGGGTGTTACTGTTGAGGTTCACTTTGATAATTTAATTTGGAGGTGTAGTGGTATTTATGGCAGTCCTCAATTTAATAAAAGGGTTCTCCTTTGGGATTATCTTGTTGCACAATCCATGGTTTTTCAAGGACCTTGGATTGTTCTTGGTGATTTTAATGAAGTCAAATTTTCTCATGAATCTAAGGGCTGTCAATTTTCTCATCAAAGAGCAGACATGTTTGCTACTTCATTAGGGGATAGTGGTTTGTTTGATCTGAAGACTATCGGGAGGCAGTTTTCTTGGTACAGGAGGGTGAAAAATTATGTTGACGTGGCAAAAAAGCTTGATCGAGTATGTATAAATAGTAGTTGGTTATCTATCTTTCCAGAGGCTTATGCAGAAGTTTTAAATAGGCTTCAGTCTGATCATTGCCCTATTCTGGTGCGTTGTAAAGGTCGTCCTCAGCCTAAAGGGAATCGACCTTTCCGATTTGTTGCTGCTTGGGCTACTCATCCTGGGTATAAAGATATTGTGAACCAGTCATGGTGGTCTGGTAATAGAGGAATTCATGGCAAGCTTTCAGAAGTACAGAAGAATTCACTAGAGTTTAACTCGAAAGTATTTGGTAACATTTTTGTTAAGAAATGTGAATTAGAGCAGCAGATTAATTATTTACAAAAGCGTTTGGAAGTGGTGGATAGTATTTATTTGCGTCAGAAAGAGCAACAGTTGCTTGATGATTATAATAATACTCTAGTGCAAGAAGAGCTCCTATGGTTCCAAAAGTCCAGAGAGCAGTGGGTAAGGTTCGGGGATAGGAATACAAGATTCTTTCATATTCAAACTCTTGCGCGAAGGAAGCATAATAAGATTCATGGCCTTTTTCTCAAGGATGGAGTGTGGGAAACTGATCCAGAGGTTCTGAGTCAAGAAGCAGAGTCTTTCTATAAAAGCTTATTCTGTCATTTGGATGATGTTGATTTGGGTTGCCTTGGTGATGTGCCTCTTCCTTCTCTGAATGAGGAAGCTTGCAATAATCTTACGGCACCAGTTACTATGGAGGAAGTTAAAACAGCTGTTTTTCACATGAACTCTTTTAAAGCTCCAGGTCCGGATGGGTTTCAAGCTTTCTTCTTCAAAGAATATTGGGAGATCATTGGTTTTGATGTTTGGAAGATGGTTAAGCAGGCATTCTCCGGTGTTACTCTTGATCCGAGAATGTTGGAGACTTTACTGGTTCTCATTCCAAAGGTTGAATCACCGGTATCTATGAAAGATTTCAGGCCGATTAGTCTCTGCAATGTAGTTTACAAGATCATCACGAAGGTCCTTGTTAATAGGCTTCGTCCTCATCTTGCGGAGATTGTTGGCCCGCTTCAAGGAGGATTTATTCCGGGACGAGGAACTCCTGACAACATCATTATTGCTCAAGAAGTCCTCCACTTTATGAAGAAGACTAAATCAAAGAAAGGCACACTGGCCTTTAAGATTGATCTGGAGAAAGCTTATGATAGAGTTGACTGGAGGTTTTTAGCTCATACCCTTAAGAGCTTTGGTTTTCCTATTCCTACACTTAATTTGATTATGAATTGTGTCACTGCTTCTTCCTTATCTATTCTTTGGAATGGGAGTCGTCTGAATGGCTTTACTCCTAGCCGAGGTCTTAGACAAGGAGACCCTATGTCACCCTATCTTTTTGTGTTGTGTATGGAGCGACTGGCATGCTTTATTAGTCATCAGGTTGATTTGGGCTTGTGGGAGCCGGTTGCTATTTCTAGAGGGGGACCAAGAATATCCCATTTAATGTTTGCGGATGACTTGCTTCTATTCTGTAAAGCTACAAAGAGACAAGTGCAAAATGTGATGTTGGTTTTAGAGAGTTTTTGCAAAGCATCTGGGATGAAGATTAATGTGGAGAAGTCTAAAGCGCTTTGCTCCAAGAATGTCTCTGCAAGAAGGAAAGAGGTTTTCACTGGGGTATCCTCTATCAGATTTGTCCAGGATTTGGGCAAGTATCTTGGAGTTACCCTTAGCCATTCTAGGGTGACTCGTTCAGCTTTCAATGGTGTCCTGGATAAGATTCGGAGTAGGCTAGCAAGCTGGAAAGGGAGTTTACTCAATCGGGCTGGTAGACTCTGCTTGGTTAATTCTGTTGCCGCTGCTATTCCCACGTACCAGATGCAGGTCTCTATTTTTCCCAAAGGAATCATTAGTAAATTGGAGTCTATGATGAGGAATTTTCTTTGGAAAGGACAAGTTGATGGAAGAGGATTGAATCTTGTTAGTTGGAAGGTACTGGTTACTCCAAAAAAATATGGAGGTTTGGGGATTAGAGATCCTTATTGTGTAAATATTGCTCTTCTTGGGAAGCTAGTTTGGACTTTTTTCCAGCAGCCAAACAAGCTATGGGTCCAATTATTGGATGCCAAATACCGATCATCTCTATATGACTGTTTTAGTTATCCTAAGAACAAGGACTCTCCCATTTGGAGGTGTCTTTGCAAGGCTTGGAAAGTGTTGAAGGATGGGTTTGCTTGGTGTATTGGAGATTTGAACCAGAATTTTTGGTTTTCTAGCTGGAGGAGAAAAGGACGGTTATCTAATGAGATGGATTATGTCCACATTTCTGATTCGAATCTCCGGATACAGGATATTTGGTCGGTTGGTAGGTGGCATTTGGATACTCTTTATTCTCCTTTATCTCAAAATCTGAAAGATAATATTCTCTCTTACAATCCAGATGAACAAGCAGGTCCGGAAGTGGGTTGGTATTGGAGTGGGTCTGCTGCCAAAGTCTATGACTCACGCAATGGTTACTTGTGGTTGTGTAAGCAGCTGTTTGGTTGGGAGGAGAGGGAGAATTGGCTTTGGCTTTGGCGTCAGCTTGTTCCGGAAAAGCATAAATTTTTGGCTTGGTTGTGTCTTAAGGAGGCTCTTCCTACTGCAAGTTTTCGCTTTAGAAGAGGGATGTCGTCATCGGATATGTGTCCAAGATGTCTTTCTAGCCAGGAATCGGTTATACATTGTATTCGGGATTGTCCAAAAGCTCAGCTTGTCTGGCAAAGGTTGGATATTCCTTGTCATCCTTTGGATTTGAAGAACTGGTTCTTGTATCATAGCAGAGAGCACCCGTTCAAGTTCTTTTCGGGACTTTGGTGGATATGGCGAGCAAGGAATAACGACATCTTTAATCCCCATGAAACTTGGCCTCCGGAAAAAGTCATTTGTCTGGCATTAACTTCAGAAAAGGAGCTTAGAAATATTTTTGAATTACAACGTATGTCCCTTCCCTCTACTCTAAATGGTTTTTGGAATCCCCCATCCATTGGTACTTTTAAGATTAATTGTGATGCTAGTTATTTTGGTTCGGGTGATAGTGTTGGTTTTGCTTGTGTTATTAGAGATTGTAATGGGAGCTGGCAAAGGGGGTGTTTGGGAATGATTGAGAGTAATAGTATTCTTCAAGGAGAATTGTTTGCTATTTGGAGAGGATATCTCTTAGCTTGGGATGTGGGTCAACGAGATGTTATTTGTGAGACAGATTGTGTGGAAGCATTTAATCTTGTTACTCAAGATGGTTTTGGGTTTATTGATCCACTGGTGCTCAAAATAAGAGATATCATGCATTGGAATTGGCGTGTTGACTTTCGTTTGATTATGAGAGATGCAAACACGGTGGCAGATACTATGGCAAAGATGGCGATGAAGTTACAACTTTCGCATGTGGAGCTTCTTTCACCTTGGGAGGAGTTTAAGAGTAGTCTTAAACGGGACTGTCCCTCTATTTAAGCAGTTCCTTGTTTTATTTTTTTTGTTTTTCTTTGTTTAATTTATTTCAGTCACCAAAAAAAAAAAGTGGGGGGTGTGTGCAGGCTGAGGCTGTCACATTTACCTCACGTCATTTTTTTTTTCACAGTTTCAGTGATGCTGGGAAGTTAATGGCACTGAAAATTAACGAAACGGGAAATTGCCTAGGATTCAGAATTCAGCAACTTTGTACTAGGTAACACTGGGTCCATCATCCTCGAAAGCTTCTTGCAATCTCATCCTAATAATAATACTATTTTTTTTTCCTAAGAAAAGAAGCGCCCAATAATAATAAGGTTTAATTATTTTGTTAGTTTTTATAGTTTTGTAAAATATTTAATTAAATTTTTATTTTTTTTTAATTAAATTTTTGTATTAAATTTTTTTTAATTAGATTTCTACAATTTTTTTATTTAGGTCTTTATATCCATTTTTTTTAGTTTGGTTATAAAATTATGCTAATTACTATATAGAGAAAACTAATTAAAAAAAATTGATGTAAAGACCCAATTAAAAAGAAAATAAGTAAATGACCTAATTAAAAATTTTACGAAACTATATAAACTGATAGAATAATTACACCTAATAATAATAATAATAATAATAATAATAATAATAATTAGATCCAAGAGTCAGCCAAATTATAATAACAATAATAACTAGAATAATACTACATTTTTTTTATGTTAAAACACATACGTGTGAGTATATTGGTAGTACGTATTCTAATTAATCTTAAAACAATTATATTAAAATTTAGAAATACTCTAAATACAAAATTAAATTACAATAAATTTAAATATTTAATTATAAATTCGGTTACATATTTAAGTAATTTTTGTCAACAAAATTTAACTAAATTGATTCAAACCCAATAAAAATTACTCACATAAAGGTGTGTATGAATCATGCACTTTTTTTTTTCGTGTTTTTCCGTTGTTTTTTTATTATCGCTGTTGTATTTTTTTTATTTCTTCTCTTTCTCTTTTTAATAATGTTATTGCAACATTTTTTATATCTTTTTTTAATTTTTTTCTCTTTTTCTTATTTTTATTATTTTAAAAGAATGAAAATAAAAAAAAACTATAAGAAAGTAAAACAAAAAGAAAAAGAAGATAATAACGATAATGAAGAGAAATATGAGAGTTTTGAATTGTGCAATCGAAAAATAACATTAGAACTTTTTAAACTTAACATAAGCAATTTCTGAATTTTGACACAAAATTTCTTAATAATGACACAAAAAATTTTTTAATTAGTTAAAAATTATCAAAAACAAAAATAACATCGAAAATTTTCAACCATGGTATCGAAATTTCTCCCAACATATCTTCTTCTGCTACTTCTTTTTTTTTTTTTTTGTATTTGTCATCTTTTTCTTTTTCCCAAGGTATTCTTCTTCTTTTTCATATTTTGTTATTGAGACAACTTTTTTCTGTAACTTATATTTTTGTAAATACAAGATTTTATCTAAATAAAATTATTTTAAAGGTGAATTGAATGCTTTCAAATTTTAAACAGCAAACTATCTTGCAATGTAGCACATAAATCAATTCAAATTCTGTGTTCATTATGATAAAATTTTCATATTTTATATAACAAATTTTAATGTCATTTTCTATGTTATTTCTATATTTTATATAAAAAATTTCAGTGTTATTCTTTATCATTATTTTTTGTGTTATTTTTTTATTTTTCTTTTTCATAAAATTTTTAAAAATATATAAAAAAAAAATAAACGAGCAAAGAAGATAAAATAAAAACAACAAAAAAACTATATAAGAAGAATGAGAAAACAATGCTGATAAATGACAATGACGATAATGATTATGAAGGGGAGAAAGAAAGAAAAGGAAAAGAGAAAAAATCTACTAAAAAAATAAACAATAAACATATATATTAAAAGAACCAAAACTATCAAAAATTAAAGTAGGAAGAATGTCCAAGGTGAGAGACTCAAACATATTTAAGTCAAGGGGGAGATCTTGGCCCTTCTTAGCGAGGAGATCAGCAACACAATTTGACTTCTACAGAGTATGCTTTCAAAGGATTTGATTTACACGGCTAGCAAGAGTCCTGAATATAAAATCTGGATAGATAATATGGTAGAAAGAAATCAATTTGATTTCTTTCTACTATATTATCTATATTATCTATTCTATAATTGTAGTGTAAAAATTTTTACTCTATAATATAATATGGATCAATCTACAATATGTATCTAAATATTCAGATCGACCTTCTTATATATAGACTTATATATATCGAATTTCAATTTGATTACATCATTATATCTAATGTACATAGTAGCTCCAATTTATTCTTTATTTCATCCATTTTTTGTATTGGTTCTATTAAACCCTAAACCCTAAACCTTAAACCCTAATAAAGCCACTTTGATGTTCCCTTTGAAATGAGGCATGGAACGGAACCATTGCGAAGAAGTTCCACGAGTTACGAAGGAAACTTCGAGCTCATATTGGTCATGGGTTGAGAACGGGAATCTCTTGCAGCAGAGGAGAACATGGATAATGTCTTGGGCAGCCATATCTTATAAAGTTGATAGCCATCATAGAATCTGATCCATGATAATATTATTGAATCCGTTAGTTATAGCAATGTCAAGATCTTTAATTATACCTCATAACTCAGCATGCATAATAAAGTAACTTCTTAAATTACAAGAGAATTTTTTGATAAATCTTTTCAAAATTGTCTCGAAGAACTCCCTTACAAGCAATATTATTGGAGCTGGTTAGCTGGCCATGAAGGATCTGTCAATATTTAATAAGAAGATCTACAAATTTTTTGTTGTTTGTTTAAAAGACTTTATTCATAATATTATTGAATCCGTTTGTTATAGTAACGTCAACACCTTTAATTATACCTCGCTCATAACTCAACATGCATAATAGAACAACGTCTTAAATTACAAGAGAATTCCTTGATAATCAAGATTTTTCAGATTATCTCAAAAAACTCTTCTACAAGCAGTATTATTAGAGCTAGCCATGAAGAATCTGTCAATATTTAATAAGAAGATCTATGAAATTCTTGTTGTTTGTTTAAAAGACTTTATTCATAATATTATTAAATTCGTTAGTTATAGCAACATCAAAACCTTTAATTATACCTCATAATTCAGCATGCATAATAGAATAACTTTTTAAATTATAAGAGAATTTTTTGATAAATTTTTTTAAATTATCTCAAAGAATTTCTCTACACATAGTATTATTGGAGTGCGCCATAAATGATCTATCAATATTTAATAAGAAAATCTTTGAAATTTTTCTTGTTTGTTCAAAAGACTTTATTCTCTAAAATTCTGAGAATTTTTTGTTCCTTGCTATAATTGATTCTGCAACTACATTATCTAGATTAGCATGATTCCTTTCAAAAGGTATTTTATTTCTAATAAATCAGAAAAAGGAGGTTATCACTCCAAAATAAATCAATCAGTCTTGTAAATTAAAAAGATTATTAGTAATTCAGTGTTATCAAAATATAAAAAATATAATTTTAATATTAACAATATTTTTAAGTATTGTTAAAATTTTTTAGTCACTGTAGTCACTTTATTTATAATGACTATAAACTTCACCAAAGTAAAAAAGAAAATTGTTTTTTATTTGTAATTTTGTACTATAATTGTATGATTTGTATCCCAACAACTAAACCCTAGTTTTATATCTGCTAAAAAAATAATATACTAGAAGTCTTTAACGGGGAAGTATTAGATGTCCAATTGTTTGTCCAATATGAATGAAGCAAGTGGAAGGCCTTTGCACACTAACAGACACATGAAGTCGGCAACCTTATCCTCTGTTTCAAGAAGCCAACCCCTATTCATAAAAGACAGAAGACACTACTTTCTTTTTTCTTCTTATAGGTATCTGAAATTCTGAATACGCACGGGAACAATAACAATGAATGGAATGTAATAACAAATTTAATTTCATCCTCAACGTCATTTTAAATAATAATTCCATTCACCTAATATAATTTTTTTTTAAAATCCTTATTCATAATTACTTATTTTATTAACATTATTCAACATTTCAACTTTCCACTAGATTATTAATGTCATTACGTCATCGCCACGTTACCAAGTTACCGTTTACTAGCATTGTCACCCACGTTCAACGGTTACCCACTCTCTAATAACTTATGTTTTACTCGTTTTTTTTTTTTTTTTTTTTTTGTCGATTTCGACAGGTAATGTCAAAACGAATTTGTATTAAGATCTTAAGTATTGAGAAATAGATATAATTTCTTTAAAAAAGAATGAATTCGACTAAAAAATTACTTAATTATAGTGTTGAAATAATTTTATATCAAAATTATTAGTGGTAGAATTACGACAAAAAAATAAAAAATTAAATAATTAAATAAAAAACAATAAAAATATAAAATATTAATCAAAGCAAAATAATAGCAACATTTAAAGAAAATACACAAAAATAAATCAAATAAACAAAAGAAAATAAGTTAAAAATTGACTTCTAACACTCATATGCATTTGTACTCCATGTTTTTCTGTTGCGTCGCAGAGACTAAAAATTTTATGAGTTTATATGATGATCTAGTGTTTTCGATTGAAGTCCTCCAACTCTTTTGAGTTTTTCCTATTTGTAGACCATGGAGATAGACTTGTCATGGAGCATGTTGTCCACTATTTTATCTCGAAAATTGATCTTCTCAATTTTTTTTTAACAATTGAGGGAGTAAAGTGAGATCTCTCATCATTAATTTTATAAGTGGGACCAAGAATAAATATGAGAGAGAGAGCAATGAAAGGTTAGAGATCACATTTTACACTCTCAATTTTTTTTAACAATTGAGAGGATCCATTCCCTTTTATCTCCTTCTTTTTCTCAGCCATGACCTTGCCCTAACCATGAAGAATCCTGATCTCCAGGTTTTGACACCCACGTCTTTCTTGGTCTTCAAATCCCACATTTCTTCAACTTGCTCCTCAAATTTTGCACCCATTGTCTCAACTCAGTTTTGATGGTCGAGTAGCAAGCCTTGATGCTTAAGGAAAGACAATAACTACCTTTCGACTTCGACGCTCTTTGTACCATCTTTCTTCGATTTCAGCTTACCCGTCTCTACTTCTATAGTCGAAACCTTTGGTAGTCGAAACGCCCTCTTGTTGAGCAAAATTCTTTTTTTGTACTAACAAATTATCCCTTTAAAACTTGTTATTTTGTTCAAAGATACAAGTTTTAACATTCCTCGTGCCAAACACATGTAACCTTTTCAAATTCTCAAAATTTAAAAGGAAAGTTATGCATCATTTAAAATGACGTGCACTTTTTTGGGAACACATAACATCCCTGGGTTTTAATGAGTCGTTCCTTGAATAGAGGATTCCACCATTGCTTCTCAAATTAAATCAAATCATCCCCAATTTCCAAGAAACTTGCTTCCTGAAAATCCTAATCCTTTTCTCTCTAAGCAACACACCTTCCACAGTTTCTCAATCGCTCCTTCATTTAACCTCTACACCAACCATCATCATTGCATTCTCTTCTTCAGCACCCATGGCCGCCACTTCTCATTTTCGCAAAGAAGGAGACAAAGCCCTTTCTCTTCCTCCATTAGTAGCTGAAACAACGTAGTTCTATGATAAAGATGGAGCTTTGAGAGCTCCAAACCCAAACGCAAAAACCTCTAATCTCTGGTGTCGTCAGGTATTTTTACCATTCTCAGTTAATGGAGTATTATATTCCTTCTTAGGTCCTTTGGCAACCCAAGAACAAATTGATTTTGTTTCTTCTTTCTTTCCATCACCACTAGAGCATTTACCATTGATTTTCTACAAAAATGTCAAGGCTTCATACTTTACTGGTCGTGTTTTTAGAATTGCTCCCCCTAGAAATTTGAGTCCTCTTTTTCGACCTGGATGTCTTGACTCGCACCTACATATAAGCTGATTTGGGAATCTCTAAATATTGTGCATGCCTTAGAATTAGCTACCTTTGATCTCTCTTATATTGCTCTTTTACTAGGGGCCAGTCTGTACTTCTGGTGCTTTGCCACCAATAATTTTTATTTTTGTTATGGAATGATGAGTCCGACTCTGATGGACATTTCGACCTTGACCGGTTTACCAGTTGACGGTGAATTCGCGTCATGGTCGACCAATTGTCCTAAAGATGATTTTGATATCAACTTCGACTCGAATTTCATATCGAGCTTCATTCAAAACAACATGGGTTCTGACGGAGATCCTGTTTCTGATAGTAAGCATGTAGCTTTCCTCTTACTTTGGCTCAATTCTTTTGTTTTCTACTATAAGTCAGTCCAAATTCAAAAGAATAACTACTTGCCCTTGGCTATTAAGATCCATCACAAAAAACTCATCGACCTTCCTGCCTTGATTATGAGTCAACTTTACGAAACTCTTTCTTTGATTGTTGGTGAAATTCGTCAAGGGGATCCTTCAATCAATCCCTTTGGTCCCCTTTGAGTTGTAAATTTGTGGCTCAAAGTTGTTCTTGAACCTCGTCTCACAACCTCTGGCTTGAAAGTTTCCAATACTTTAATTGACAGTATTCGTCTTTCCCAGCTTTCTTGGACAAAACCGAAAACCATGTCTTCCATTGGTGCTTTTCGACACTTTGTTAGGATTCTATTTGACATCAATGAAGACAATAATGTTTCTTATTTCCCAAATCCATTCACATTTTGACCTAGTTCTGTTTCATGCCTTAACTCTTTTACCAGCTCCCAGCCAGAAAACCAAGTAACAGTAGATGATATATGGGCTAGGATCTTAACTCCTCAAATTCTCCTTGTCGGCTTACCACATGAGTCGGCATAGGTTCTCAAAAAAAAACTAGTTGTTTATTCACCTCAAAGGTTATTTTTGGTTTGAATCTAGAGACGGTAGCTTAGGCCTGAGATATTTCGTGGTTGGGTTAACTTGAGTGGATTGATAGAGTGGTGTATTGATGGTAACTGAGGAATGGATATGAATAATAAATTTATGAAAGATTGAGAATGAATGAATTATAAGAGATGGAGAATGATCTGAGAAAAAGAGAGTTAATGATGATGATCTGAGAAAAAGAGAGTTAATGATGATTTACAAAAGATTGATATTGTGATTCAAGAGAATGTTGATGATTTATTATGTACCTGGCAAGGACGATGGTTAACTCTACTTGTCGAGGTTGAGACTCATGAGATTATTGGTAAGTTGTTATCCGCCTGGCAAGGATGGTGGTGAATCCCACTTTTCGCGTGTCACGCATACGCGTCACGTACGCGCACGCGTCGCTGAGCAACTTTGCTTTTCACGTGTACGCGTCAAGTACGCGCACGCGTCGCCATGGAAAGCTCCAAATCACGCGTACGAGTCAGGCACGCGCATGCGTCGCTCCTCGCTGGTCAGCTCCTTGGTTTCTTCTCTTTCTCTGCAGAAACTTCATCAAATCCATTCGAATGCTACCTAAAATAAACAGAAATTCACAAGACTCAAAGTAGCCTCTATAGTGGCTAAAAGATAATTAATTCTTGATAAAACTTAACAAATTACATGCAAATTCACTGGGAAAAGATAGGAAAGATGCTCACGCATCACAACACCAAACTTGAATTGTTGCTTGTCCTCAAGCAACCAAAATAATATAAGCTTAGAATGTGAATTTGCATGAGAATGAGAGTTCGATTAAGCTCATGTCTCTTCTTATAGTGGGGTTTATAACTACAATCTTGAATAGTTTTGGCATCTCACTCTCATTTGAATCAGAAGAATGTTACTGTCATTCGGAATTAGAATCCGGATAATATTATGAATTCTCTGATCTTTTGTAACTCAATTTAACCATTGAACACAGCAATTTTTCTTTGGTGCTTTTCACCTTGAGCCTAGACGTGACTTTAAATGTTTTGTCTCAAGCTTTACTTGACACAGAAACACCACAAGCACTTAACTGGGGGACTCTTTTGAAGTTCTGATTTTTCTTTCAGTTACTCCCAGACAGTGGTGCTCAAAGCCTTTGGCATACTCTGCTAATTGCAATTGATCTCGACTCTAAATGTTTTGTCTCAAGGATTACTTGAAACAAGAACACCATAAGCATATAACTAGGGAAACAACTCTTTGAGTTTTTAATCATGTCTGACCTCCCTAGTCATTGATGCTCAGAGCCTTGGACCTTTTTTTTTTGCTGTCTCTTTTGCTTCAAGGATTAAATTTATGTTTATTTCAGAGAAGTCATAATAATTCTCTAAATTCCTGTTTCCTTGTACATCAATATTCTTTGATTCAAATTTAAATATGTATTGTTCATGCCATGCATTCAGAGTCACAGAAAATACCACCACATCTAAGTAAATAAGACTATTCTTCAATATAAACTCACTTTCTCATGCAATACATCACTTCTGTATTTTTTATTTGAATTCAAGCTCAGTGAGTAATACATGAGACATCTTTTCGGAATTAAAGTAATTAAGAGAAAACTAAACTAGACCTAGAATTCTAACTAATAAAGGATCATGCAACAAACAAAGCAAAATAGCAGAAAACTGGAACATAATATAATAAAAGCGAGAAGGAATATAGAATGAAAGGAACTTAACCACCTTAGTTATCCTAATGGTCATTTTATTCTTCAGGTTGTGCTCCTCCTGTGAAGATGATTTGCCTCCCTTTGGTGCCATAAGAATAAACAGAAAACTTCTAAGCGAAGCATCAACACCAAACTTAAAGGTTTGCTTGTCCTCAAGCAAAGAAGAACTGAAAACAGAAAGAAACAACTATTATGATGAAAGAAGAATAAAAGGATAAAAGAACAATAGAGAATTAGGATTGGGAGAGAGAGAAAGAAAATTAAAACTGGGTGGCAAACTAGTGTAGTTGTGCGGTGAAGGCGACGCGTACGCGTACAGCACGCGTACGCGTGGGTCGCGAATTTTCCTTAATGACGCGTGAGCGTCAGGCACGCGTTCACGTGCCCATGATTTGTGCGATTCGCACGAAGCCAGCCGCGCGTACGCACAACTCTCTGTTCGTGTGGATGGCCTTTTGGGGAAAGGACGCGCACGCGTCAGGGATGCGTCCGCGTGGTGGGGCTTGTGCGTCCAGCACAGTTCCAGTCCCACACCATCATAACTTTCTGGCCAAAAACTTTTTACGCCGATTTTTCTTATCCACGCGTGCGCGTGCTTGACGCGTCCGCGTGGAGTGCCAAAATCGCAAATGACGAGCACACGTCAGGGACGCGTACGCGTGACTATGTTTGTGCACAAGGCACACTTCCTGCGCCGCTCCCGCGCAACTCTCTGTAACTTTTTTTTTCTCGCACCGACATATGACGCGTACGCGTCAGCGACGCTTGCGCGTCAGGTGCTTTTTTTTTCTTTTTTTTTTTCAGTGCTGTTTCTTTTTGTGTCCGGCTCCTGTTCTAAGATAGTTGCATGATCTGAAAAACAATAAAAACTTAGTAAAAATCAAATAAGGAAGAAAACTACTGCTACGAAAAATAGCTAAGGATACGAATTTATCGGGTTGCCTCCCGACAAGCGCTTCTTTAACGTCACTAGCTTGACGGTTAGTTTTGCTAGTTCAGCAGATGAATGGACCTCTGGCGATCAATCTCGCCTCCAAAATAGTGCTTTAGCCTCTGACCATTCACTGTAAATTTTCTGTCAGAATTCTCTTCCTGAATTTCCACATGACCATATGGTGAAGCTCTGGTAACCACAAACGGTCCTGACCACCGAGACTTCAGCATCCCGGGAAGAATTTGAGCCTTGAATTATATAGAAGCACTCTCTGTCTTGGCTCAAAGATTCTGATGGCAATCTTCTTGTCATGCAGTAGCTTGGTTCTCTCCTTATAGAGCTTGGCATTCTCATAAGCTAAATATCTGAATTCATCAAGCTCATTCAACTGAAGCATTCGCTTAATTCCTGCAGCTTCTGAATCAAGATTCAGGTACCTGATTTCCTAGTAAGCCTTGTGCTCCAGCTCAACTGGCAAGTGACAGGCTTTGCCATAGACCAACTGATATGGGGACATGCCAATTGGAGTCTTGTACGCTGTCCGGTATGCCTAGAGAGCATCATCAAGCTTCCTAGACCAGTCCTTTCTTGAAACACTGACGGTCTTCTCTGAAATCCTCTTAAGTTCCCGGTTGGAAACTTCAACCTGTCCACTTGTCTGAGGGTGATAAGGGGTTGCCACTTATGACAGACTCCATATCTCTGCAGAAGAGAGTCCAGCTGTCTGTTACAGAAGTGACTTCCTCCATCACTAATGAGTATCCTTGGGACACCAAATCGGCTAAAGATATATCTCTGAAGAAAGCTCATTACCACCTTGGCATCATTGGTGGGTAGGGCCACGACTTCCACCCACTTAGACACATAATCTACTGCCACTAGAATATAGTTGTTTGAATGTGAGGGTGGGAAAGGTCCCATGAAATCAATACCCCACACATCAAACAACTCAACCTCAAGGATCCCTTGCTGTGACATTTCATGGTTGGCAGGGAGATTTGTGGCTTTTTCACATCTGTCACAGTGTTTCACAAATACTCTTGAGTCTCTGAAGAGAGTCGGCCAGTAAAACCCGCTCTGAAGGACCTTTGTAGCTGTCCTTTCACCACCAAAGTGGCCTCCATACTCAGAACCATGACAGTGCCAAAGAATCTGCTGTTTTTCTTCATCTGGGACACATCTCTGGATGATACCATCTGAACACCTTTTAAAAAGGTATGGTTCCTCCCAAATGTAGTACTTTGCATCAGTCAATAGCTTCTTTACTTGTTGCCTACTGTACTCTCTTGGAATAAAATTCATGGCCTTATAATTTGCAATGTCTGCAAACCATAGAGCCTGCTGAATGAGGAATAATTGCTCATTCGGAAATGTCTCAGTCACAGCTGTGGGTGGTTGTACTCCTGCTTCAGGCTCAATTCTGGAGAGATGGTCAGCTACTTGATTTTTTGACCCTTTCCTGTCTTTTATCTCAATATCAAACTCCTGAAGGAGCAACACACATCTGATTAATCTTGGTTTAGAATCCTATTTGGTTAGAAGGTACTTTAAAGCAGCATGGTCAGTATAAACAATAACCTTAGAACCAAGTAAATAGGGCCTAAACTTATCAACAACATACACAACAACTAATAATTCCTTTTCTGTAGTAGTGTAATTTTTTTGGGCATCATTTAGCACACGACTGGCATAATAAATGACATGTACAAGCTTACCACGCCTCTGTCCTAAAACAGCTCCTATAGCAAAGTCACTGGCATCACACATCAATTCAAATGGTAAATCCCAGTCAGGGGGAGCTATAATGGGAGCAGAGGTAAGGTTTGCTTTCAGAGTTTCAAAAGCATGCAGACAATCAGAATCAAAGACAAAAAGAACATCAGCAACCAACAGGTTGCTTAAAGATTTAGCAATTTTAGAAAAGTCCTTTATAAATCTTCTATAAAACCCTGCATGACCTAAGAAACTCCTAACTGCCTTAGCATTAGTTGGTGGTGGTAATTTTTGAATTACTTCCACCTTTGCTCTATCAACCTCAATTCCCTTACTTGAAATTTGGTGTCCAAGAACAATACCTTCTGTAACCATAAAATGACATTTTTCCCAATTTAAAATAAGGTTTGATTCTTGACACCGTTTCAAGACAAGAGATAAATGCTTAAGGCAGGATTCAAAAGAATGACCAAAAACAGATAATTCATCCATAAATACCTCAATGAACTTTTCAACCATATAAAAAAAAATTGAAAGCATACCCTTCTGAAAAGTTGCTGGAGCATTACAAAGTCCAAAAGGAATTCTTCTGTAGGCAAATACTCCAAAGGGACATGTGAATGCTGTCTTTTCTTGATCTTGAGGGTCCACTACAATTTGGTTATATCCAGAATAGCCATCTAGAAAGCAATAAAATGCATGACCAGCTAATCTCTCAAGCATCTGATCAATGAAAGGCAGAGGGAAGTGATCCTTCTTTGTAGCAATGTTGAGCCTCTTGTAGTCTATACACATTCTCCATCCTGTGATTGTTCTTGTAGGAATAAGCTCATTCTCTTCATTCTTGATCACTGTCATCCCTCCTTTCTTGGGAACTACCTGCACAGGACTTACCCAAGAACTGTCAGAAATAGGGTAAATAATACCTGCTTCCCATAGTTTCATTACCTCTTTTTGGACCACCTCTTTCATAGCTGGATTGAGTCTCCTTTGTGGTTGCACAACTGGTTTAGCATCATCTTCAAGGAGGATCTTGTGCATACACTTGGTTAGACTAATCCCCTTCAAGTCACTAATAGTCCATCTAATAGCTGTTTTATGGCTCCTGAGCACTGAAATAAGCGCCTCTTCCTCTTCAGGCTTCAGGGAAGAGCTAATAATCACTGGATAGGAACCATTCTCACCCAAGAATACATATTTCAGAGAAGGAGGTAAATCTTTGAGCTCAAGCTTGGGGGCTTCCTCCTCTGCTTTAGGCGTGTGGACTAGTTCTTTCTGGGGTGGTGAATCATCAATTTCAACTAATTCATACTCAGAAACAGGTTCCAGAATGTCATCAAGTACCTCAGCTTCTAGTACTTCTTGAACAAGTGGTTCAACAACATCAATTCTCACACACCCTTCAGAATCATTAGGGTGCTTGAGAGCTTCAAAAACATTAAGGACCACCTGTTCTTCATTGACCCTCAGGGTTAATTCACCCTTTTGCACATCAATCAGGGCTCTACCTGTAGCTAAAAAAGGTCTACCAAGAATAATAGAGGATTTTACATTCTCTTCCATGTCTAATATAACAAAATCAGTAGGAAAAATAAATGGTCCTACTTTCACAAGTAAATCCTCAACAACACCCACAAGTAATTTAATGGAAAGATCAGCAAGTTGAAGAGAAATACGAGTGGGTTTTACCTCCTCAATTTGAAGCTTTTCATCACTGAAAGTGGCACGAGATTGATGCTAGCTCCAAGATCACATAAAGCTCTCTGAATGGTGACATCTCAAATGGTGCAAGGAATCACAAAACTCCCTGGATCTTGCATTTTCTCAGGAAGTTTATGTTGAATAATAGCACTGCATTCCTTGGTTAATGCCACGGTTTCTTGCTCCTTTCAATTCCTCTTGTTAGTCAACAATTCTTTCATAAATTTAGCATAAAAGGGGCATTTGCTCAAGAGCCTCTGTAAAAGAAATGTTGATCTGTAACTTCTTGAAGACATCTAAAAATTTGGAGAACTGCTTTTCTTTGGAAGCCTTCTGAAGTCTCTGAGGATATGGCATTTTTTGGCTTGTATTCAGGAGCCTTTGGCAATGTAGGATATGTGTCAAGAGAGTCAGGGAACAGGTTTTCTGCACACTTTGGAGGGGCGTGCTTCACTTCTTCCTTCTTCTCTTCTGGAGCTTCCTTTTCAACTAGCTCTCCATTGGCCCTTGTCTCAGAGCCAGTTGTTTTACCACTTCTCAATTGAATAACCTTGCAATCTTCTCTTGGGTTCACCACTGTATCACCTGGAAATGTACTTGCAGACCTCTCAGGTATTTGCTTGCTCAGTTGGCCCATTTGCACCTCTAATTTTCTAATGGAGGCTCTGGTTTCCTACATAAAACTCCTCATCATCTCCCAATTAGAATCTTCTTGGGATTTAGAGTTTGCCTGCTGAGGTGGTTGTTGCTGCTGAGACTGAAATTGGCGGTTATTGTGATTGTTCTGTTGGAAGCCGCCCTGAGAATTATTGTTGAAATTCTGAGGTCTCTGAGGTTGGTCCCTCCACCCAAAATTTGGGTGATTTCTCCACCCTTGATTGTATGTCTTAGAATATGGATCATTGTTGGGATTTCTAGGACCACTCCCCATGTAATTGACCTGTTCAGAAGAGGATTAAGCATAATCATAATGATCATTTTGCACAAAATTACCTGTCATGTCATAAGAGACCTCTTGAGATGAGTTTTGGGTGTTGATGGCTGAGACTTGCATGCCACCCATCTGTTGAGTAAGTAGACTTATTTGTTGAGACATAAGCTTATTCTGAGCAAGAAGAGCATTAAGAGCTTCTACTTCCATAACACCCTTCTTCTGAGGAGCCTCAGAGTTCACAGGATTCCTGTTAGATGAGTATAAATATTGGTTACTAGCAACCAATTCAATCAGCTCAATAGTCTCCTCCGGTGTCTTCTTCCTGTGCAATGAACTACCTGCAGAATTATCTAAGCACATCTTGGACATTTCACCCAAGCCTTCATAAAAGATATCTAGTTGGGTCCATTTAGAGAACATGTCTGGAGGGCATTGCCTAATCAGTAGCTTGTACCTTTCCCAAGCTTCATAAAGAGTTTCACCATCCCTCTGCCTGAAGGTCTGAACTTTCACCCTAAGCTTAGTCAGCTTCTTTGGTGGGAAAGATTTAGTAAGAAACTCAGTAACAACCTTGTCCCAAGTATTCAAACTCTCCTTGGGTTGAGAATCTAGTCATAGCTTTGCTCCATCCCTCAGAGCAAACGGGAAGAGCATGAGTTTGTACACCTCTGGGTTCACTCCATTTGTCTTCACAGTATCACAAATCTGCAGAAAATTAGAAATAAATTGATTTGGGTCTTCGTGGTAAGACCATGATACTGGTAGTTTTGTTGTACCAGGGTGACCAATTGTGGCTTCAACTCAAATTTGTTCGCAGTTACAGGAGGCACCACAATACTTTTCCATAAAGATCTGCAGTAGGAGCAGAGTAAGAGCCAAGCACTTTCCTTTGTTCTTCATTCCCATTCGGATTTGCCACATTGGCATTAACAACATTATTATGATCCATAGTGGATTCTACAGGCTTGTAAAGTCTTGCTTGTTGTAAACACCGCCTACAAGTCCTTTCAGGTTCTGGATCAAAGTCTAACAGAGGTTTCTTATCTCTGTTCCTGCGCATAAATAAACAGAAAATAGAAAAGGTGGGAATCTCTAAGTCAAAGTGTAGAGAAGTCCCAGTGAAGTATCCTGTATAAAATAATAAAATAAAAATGATAAATAAAATAAATATATAAATTTTGAAAATAATAACTAAAATTAAACAGAAATTTTCAAAAATTAACAGGAAAAATAAACAAGACAATTAAAATAAAATTAACTAGGTGACACCAAACTTAATTTCAGAAATTAAGAAAAAATATTAGTGTTATTATTTTTTTAAAATTTTTCGACAATAATAAACAAAATTTAAATAAAATTAAAACTAAAACGCCTAATCTAAGCAATCAAACAACTGATATCCCCGGCAACGATGCCAAAAACTTGGTGCGGATTTTCTAACCACAAACTAACCGGCAAGTGTACCGAGTCGTACCAAGTAATACCTCAGGTGAGTGAGGGTCGATCCCACGAGGATTGATGGATCAAGCAATAATAATTGAGTGATAGGCTTAGTCAGGCAAAGAGAAAGTAATGTTGGGAGTTCAAAAGACATTAAACAATATAAGGAATATTGAAGAAAGGCAAGTAAATAAGTTGGGAATAAAATATGGAGAAGACAGTTAAGGTTTCAGAGTTATCTATTTTTCTGGATTAACTTTTCTTACTAACTATTTTAATCATGTAGGATTTAATTTATGGCAAACTATATGTGACTAGACCCTAATTCCTTAGACCTTTCTAGTCTCCTCTAATTTTCATCAACAGCCAATTCCTTGGTCAATTAATTCTAATTAGAGGGTGATGATCAAATTTCAGTTTATATGCCACAAAAACTCTAATTACCCAAAAATAAAAGGATTATATCACTACAAGAAAAAGCGTGTTTTCGACGCCAAAAATCGACGGTTATTTCTGCCGTCGATAATTTTTGATGGCCTGCTGTCGATATTACTAAAAAAATAATTAAAAATAAAAATATTAAAATCGACAGCCTAGTCATCGATATTTTTATAATGCATTAATTTATTTCCCTATTATCGTCATATTATAGGCAAACCAGAAGTCGAAAATAAAATCGACGAATATGGCGTCTATTTTATTATTTTAAATATCGACAATTTTGCCGTCGATAAATTTGAATGGTCTAGATTACTTTCTAAAATGGAATGAACGGTCTAAATTTAATCTATATAATAGACGCTATATGTGTTGTTTTTTTTATATTAAAATCGACGAATATGGCGTCTATTTTATTATTTAAAATATCGACACCTTTGCCGTCGATAAATTTGAACGGTCTTGATTGCTTTCTAAAGTGAAATGAACGATGTAAATTTAATCTATAAAATAGACGCTATATGTGTTATTTTTTTTAATTGAAATTGACAAATATGCTGTCGATTTTTATCACTAAAAACACATGTTCTCGTGTCAACTCTCGCTTCCAAAGTTCAGAAACGCAAACTTCCCCAAATTCAAGCTAGGTATTCTTCAAGCTAGGTATCCTTTGGTTGACTTCGCTTTCTCTTCACCACCGCCTCCGTCTGACACCGCTACCGGCGACCACCATCGCCTACCCTCTCTCTCTTCCTTCTTATCTTTCTTCCCCATTTCTCCATTTCTTCGTTCCTGCGTGCGACACCCCTGTTCATGGAGTCACCTTTTGTCCGCGTCTTCAAGCACCGACAAGCAACCACCAGCGGCGGCGACCTTCTGTGCCACCATGACATCACCACCACCGCACCGCCTCTCTATTCTTCTTCCTCCTTTCATCAATGCAGGTTCCCTTCCCCTGTTCTCTGTCTTTCTTTTCTTTATTTTCACTGCTTTTTAATTCTGTTTTTAGAAATTTTGGTTAGGCTTAGGTTTGTTAAAACTTGTATTTCTGGACTAAAATTGTTGTTGGCTGTATCTTTCTGAAATTACTGGGTTGAATGCTGCTTAGATTGAACTGAAATTTACTGTTTTGAACTCTGCACACCACATGTTCGGAGAAATGCATGAATGAAATTTTTTATTTAATTTCTATGTCTGATCAGCATAGGCTTTATATTATGGAACACTTAGCTTAATTAAAGTGTCAAGATAATTATTATTTTGACATTAACTAATATGCTACACAATCTCTTACGAAAGCTTATTTTGCTACACAGCACACTACACTACAACTACTACTTTCGGCAGAACAGAAAAGTACATAATATAAAAGCCTCTTGCTAGCTACTATTTTCAGGTTGATTTCTCTCTCTTTAAGTCTTCAAGTTTAATTAGCTGATGGTGTCTTGCTTGAGTTGTAAGAATTAAAGTTTAATTTGCCAAAGTTTCTTTGATATGCACGTTAGCAATATTTTAATGACTTAAAGGGAATGGGAACCGACAAACAGTGCTACTGCTATTTTGTAAAAACAAAAAGTAATACTGCTAATGCTAACTTCACAACTTCCTCGTGACTGGATCAGCATTACTCAACGTCACAGCATTACTATTTATTTGTTAAGTAGTAGTGAGTGTGGTAGTTAATATGATAGCTAGCAATATACTTATGTGATTTCTGATTCTCTCTTTTCTTTTTTTCTAAACAAAAATAGTATTCATATTATTATAATAATAAAAATAAATATTTCAGTGCATGCCCATTGCTATTGCCATTGCCATATTTTAAAAAAAAAGTAGTACTTGTCTTAGTCTCAGGCCTTCCTTTTTGGTTTTGCTTCTATTCTTTGCACTTCATTTGCTTTACCCTTCCTTTCTCTTCCAATTGCTTTCCCTTTATTTTATTTCTGACATGCTTTCTATTGTGTGCCCATATAGGCCAACACCATGCATTCACAAGGTAAGAGAGATTATTTGACAGGAGACCTTGACACAATTTCACTTATATTACCTCTTTCCACATTAGATTCACCCTATCCACCTCTTCATATCCATCTCTAGATTTAATTTTATTTGAATCAAGATAACATACTTTAAGACACATTAAAATGGCAATACCTTATATATGTTTCATGGTATTATTGAAACAAACTATGCCCTGTTTCAAATGGCAATACCTTATAGTTTATATAGTATTTAAGACACATTAAAATTAAAATGAGCTATTGTACCTTATCAGATTTTGGAATTAGTTTCCTTAGACTTGTAAGCTGTGCATTGATCCGGTCACTGCGCCGCTTCTCGGCCTGGTTGTGGCTCTTGGAAGCACTAGCAGCTCTGTCTCCGGCCACCATTTCGACCGATGCCGGCCATGAATGAAAACTATTATTGTTATCATTATGATCATGACATTGTGGTTAGAATTGTGATGCTTAGACTTAAATTATTATGCATGCTTATCTATACTTACTTATGTATGCTTGTTTGTGTAAACCATTCATGGTGAAAGTATAAATTATATTGATGATAAAATTTTTATTTGTTGTGGTTTCTCGTTGAATAAAAAATTAAAAAGTGAATATTATCCCTTTGATATATAGGAAATTAAATTCATTAATAATGGAAAACTAGAACCGAAGTTGGATGTATGATAGAATGTATGATCAGAGGCGGGGTCTTAAACCTAGTTTTATTAAAGGGGTAAATGAATTTGTGAATGTGTGTACTAGAACTCATGAGTTTCTCAGAGGAGGTTTAGTTAGGTGTCCATGTGCCAGATGTCAATGTGGGACGTTTAAACAGTTGATCGACATTAAGATTGATCTATATACTCATGGGTTTAAACCTAATTATTGGATTTGGACAGAGCATGGAGAAGAGATACCCACAGAGAATCAGATTAGGATAGAAGAAGATATTGAAAGTAGCTCTGAATTAGGTGGTGTTACATGGGAAGAAAATTTTGATCGTTATCATGAGATGGTTGTTGATGCTTTGCAACCTGAGTTTCACATGTACATGCAACCAACAGTGGAGGAACCAAATCGAGATCCTAGTAGTTCTGGATCATGTATTCCCCCACCTCCTCCTTTTACTTTTTCAAGCTTTCAGAAAAGCACAGCTCCAGCCTCAGTCCCAACCCCAGTCTCAGGTAGAAAACTCCCACCTATTCTGCAGCAACCAGGACAACCACAGAGTTCTCAAAGGGAGGATGATTCTAACGATTTTGATGACTCGGATGATTATTTAGATGAGTATGAGTAGGTTATTTAATTACTTTACTTGGAACATTTTGTATTATTAGTAGATTGCAATTTAAATGAATATAAGTCTAAGTTTAGTTATTTATCTTGTCTTGAGTCTTTATGTTAGAGAATTATTTATTATTTTGATAAGTTTGTAAACTTATTATCTAATATTTAGTATAAATTTTATTTTTATATTTTAAAGTTTATTTGTCTTGTAATCTATATTCTGTATAAATTTTATTTTTATATTTATTTGCATTAATTGTTTATTATTTTTCAAATAAAAAAATAATTAAAACATATCTATTAAAATCGACGGAATAGTTGTCGCTTTTTAATTTTAAAATAGACAAGCAAACCCAAATACAGATATAGAATTTGTCGGTATATGAATAATAAAATCGATGGCAACTGCGTCGATTTTATTGGATCCAATATCGACAGCAAAGTTGTCAATTTTAGTAAACATATTATAGACAAAGGTACCGTCGATTTTATTTGTATCAAATATCGACAGTAGAGGCGTCGATTTTATATAATAATATCGACGCCCTTGTTGTCGATTTTAGTAAGAATATAAAATTATCAAACTCATAATATCGACGGCCTTGTTGTCGATTTTTTTAAATTATTATCGACGGCTAGGCAAGCTGTCGATTTTATTAGCATTTTGAAAAATCGACAAGCTTTATAGCGACCAACTCCGCCGTCTATTTTGCCGTCGAATTTCAATATTATCGACGGCTAAGCCGTCGATTTAGCCGTCAATTTTAACGACGTTTCTTGTAGTGTATGTCACGTATCCCGTTAAATCCGGATAATTAAAATTTAGGAGAATATGTTTTCAAGCTGTTATTCAAGTAAAGAGCTTTTCCAAGTTATACAAGAACTCAAATAGAAAGAGGGTCATACTTCCGTTCCACCCAAATTCATAAGATAAAGAGCGAAAATAATTCTTAAATTATAAATCTATATATGAATTAAAATAGAAAAAGCAATAAAATCAACCCATACAAATAGACAGAGCTCCTAACCTTAACAATGGAGGTTTAGTTGCTCATGGTAAAAAGAAAATAAGGATTGTAAATTGGAATGGAATAATGTTGAGTTGGAATCCCCCCTGCTGGAAGAAAAGTTTCTTCCCTTTATATCTAATCCTAATAATTTAAAATCTAATTCCTAAAACTAAAATAATATCTTTTCCTCAAAATAATATTTGAATTTAAATTAGAATTAATTAACAAGTCTTCAGTTGATTGGGTGGAGACCACTTGTTTTGTCCATTCTGCAGCTTCTAATATGTGTTTTCTGGACTGGAAACTGGGTCAAAACAGCCCAGAAATTGCCCCTAGCATTTTTCTGCATTTTCTGCACGTGGCATATGTCACACGTACGCGTCAGTCATGCGTACGCATCGACAGCCTTTTTGGCGTGTCACGCGTACGTGTCAGGTACGCGCACGCGTCGCTGAACAACTTTGCTTTTCACGCGTACGCGTCAGGCACGCGCATGCGTCGCTCCTCGCTGGTCATCTCCTTGGTTTCTTCTCTTTCTCTGCAGAAACTCCATCAAATCCATTCGAATACTACCTAAATTAAACAGAAATTCACAAGACTTAAAGTAGCCAGATAATTAATTCTTGATAAAACCTAACAAATTACATGCAAATTCACTAGGAAAAGATAGGAAAGATGCTCACGCATCAACAGTCTCATCAATAATGTCGCATTGGAAGATGGAGTGATCTTCTGGTGGGTGCTTCATAGCTTCATCCAGGTTGAAACTCACTGCTCTGTTATCTATCTCAAAAGAATAAGCACCTAAAAAGGCATCCAATTTGAACCACGAAGTCTTCAGAAATGGTCTTCTAGGCAAGATGGATGAAGGTCTTCCCGAGTCATTAGGGGGCATCTCTAAAATGTAGAAGTCTATAGGAAATGTCAACCCCTTAATGCTCACAAGGACGTCCTCCGCGATGCCAAGCACCGAGATTATGCTCTTATCTGCTAAAACAAAACGTGCTGCCGACCTTTTCAAGGGTGGGAGCCTCAAAGCATCATATACAGATAATGACATAATACTCACACATGCACCTAAATCACACATGCAATAAAAAAATTGTACACCCTCTATAGTACAAGTAACCATGCAGGGACCGGGATCACCACATTTCTCTGGTATGGCACCCATTAAAGCAGAAATAGAGCTACCTAAAGGTATAGTTTCTAAATCATGTATTTTATCTGTATTCATGCATAAATCTTTTAGAAACTTAGCATACTTAGGTACCTAGTGAATAGCATCAAAAGGGGGAATAGTTACCTCAACCATTTAGAATATCTCCATCATCTTGGGGTCTAGCTCCACTTGCTTCTTGGTCCTCCTAGCAAGGTGTGGAAAAGAAATAGGAATGGCTTCTCTCACAGCATCATCTTCCTTAGGTATTCCATTCCTTGGTTGAGCCGCTTCTTCTTTAACCGTATCTTGTACCTCATCCTCTTCTTCAACATCTTCTACCTCAACAATGTGTTCAACTTGAATATCTTCTTTTGAGCTTGGCTCCTCGGGACTCCTCTCTTGCAATGTGGTTCCAGACCTCAAAGTAATGGCATTGATTCCACCTTTGGGGTTGGGTAAAGATTGAGAGAGAAGTGTACTAGAGCTTGAAGGTTGACTGTTGGGGGTAGAGGGTGGTTCCATACGGGATATGAGAGCTTGTAAAGTGGAGGTAAGACCGGTGATGCTAGAGGTAAGTGTATTCTGAAGATCTTTTTATCCTTGCACAATAGAGCGAAGCATCTCATCGTTGGAGGAGAGAGTGTGGTAAGTAATTTGAGGGGCTTGTGGTTGGTTGTTTTGAGGTGCTTGGGCTTGCCTTTGGTGAGGTGCTCGGTAAGTTTGGCCTTGGTTCTGCTGTTGGTATGGAGGGTTCTGTTGATACCGATTTTGCTGATAGTTGTTGTTGTTCCACCTCTGATTTTCACCGTTGTCTCTGCCTCCTTGATTGTAGTTGTCCCTCCATCCTTGGTTGGAATTATCTCTCCAGCCTTGGTTGGAATTGTCTCTCCAGCCTTGGTTAGAGTTGTCTTGCCTACCTTGATTGTAGTTCCCACCTTGATTATAATTACCGCCTTGTTGATAGTACCCTTGATTCGGACGGTTGTAGTAATTATTGGTAGCTGTCAAGGTGTTATCTTCTTGTTGGAATTAAGGACACTCATCAGTGTAGTGAGAATAGCAGGCGCATATTCCACACACTCTCTGAGGGACTAACTATTGACAATGTTGCTGTGGAGGAGGCTGAGGTTGTTGTTGATTAAGCTGGAGCTGCTTCAGTATATTGGTCATCTCTCCTAGAGTCTTTGTGAGAGCAGCAGTCTCACTGCTAGAGGAAACTTCCGCAATAGCCTTGGGATGATTGTTCCTCTGCCTTGTATTTTGGGTGGACTCAGCTAGATCGGTGATCAGTTACCACGCTTCTGTCGCTATCTTGTACTTAGTCAGAGAGCCATTACTCGCAGCATCTAATATAGTCTTATCTTGAGGCTTCTTACCTTGGCAGAAATAGCTAATCAACACCAACTGGTCGATCTTGTGATGGGGACATGAGTCTAGGAGATTTCTGAAGCGTTTCCAATACTCGTAAAGAGTCTCTGACTCGCCTTGGATAATGCAGGAGATTTTTTTCCTCAATCTATTTGTAACTTCAGCTGGAAAGAACTTGTCCAGGAATTCCCTTCTGAGCAGATCCCAATTAGTAACAACTGCTTCAGGTTGAGTGTAGAACCACTCCCTTGCCTTTCTCTCAAGAGAAAATGGGAAGGCATATAGCCAAATAGTCATCTCATTCGCACCATGCCGCCTAGTAGTTGAGCAAGCTGTCTGAAAATCTCTGAGGTGCTTGATAGGCTCTTGAGCAGGTAAGCCATGAAACTTAGGCAGCAGGTTGATCAGTGCAGTCTTCAGTTCAAAATCCGCAGCCGAATTCAGATGGCGTGCTTGATACGGTTGCAGAGTAAAGTCCGAAGCTCCTGCTTCCTGGAGAGTAATCCTTCTAGGCTCTGCCATAGTACCTGCACTTAAATCAACCGAATCAGTGGAAGAGGAGCTAGTTTCTTCCTCAAATGACGGTTCAGATTCACCCTCAGATAAGACTGGTGAATTGGTAGAAACCCCTTCACCACCCTCAGAGGCTAACCGACGCCGAGCTCGCCTAATACATGAAATGGTCTTTTTGATTTCAGGATCAAATGCGGCTAAGCTCGGATCCGGTAGTGAATGCATCATTCAATGAAAGAAACATAGAGCTCATGGTATAAAATTTATTAAGAATTTTAAACTATAAAACTACTAATAATCAAAAACAAACAAATAAAAATAAAATAATAATGTAATTATGTAAATATAAAAATATTTACACCAACCAATAATTTAGCACACTGTTGTAACTCCCCGACAACGGCGCCAAAAATTGAGGAGCGAAAAAATGCCGGTTAAGAAATATTAATAAAAACTGCGTTGTGAGTACAGTCCTAACCGACAAAATTTCTACTGTCAATTTAGAAGATGTCACAATTTAAGAATGATTAACTGGGAGTAGAATTCCCAGGTCGTTTCCCAAAGAGTTGACACAGCAGTGTAAATTATTGATCAGGAATTTTTCGAGAAATTTTAGAATTGGTAAATAGAAAAATAAATGACTATCAATTAAAGCAATAAAAAATTAACAAGAGGTTTTATATATTTGAAATAAAAGGCCTTGACTAGGAGAAGATTAATTGGAATTTCTATCCTTGTTGATTTTCCCAAGTATAATAGTAAAAGGGTGTTGCTTCTACTTAGTTATTCTTTAACTAATAAAGGAAAGTCAAGTAACTAATACCAACTCTGATTCACAAGTCCTAATCGCTTCACAGGGAAGGATTAGAGATAGTGAAAATTGAGTTAGCCAGCAATTTCTAATTACAGATTAATACTTGAGTATTCCAACTCAAGGGTCTCCTATTAATCAACTCCAAAGTCAAGTTGGGAGTCTACTCCATTGACATGAATGCCATTTTCACAAACATGTAAAGGGAGTAGAACAGAGACATGGTAATTAAAATTAATTAATAAAAGAAAATTTTGAAGCTGATAATTAATTGAAGGAAATCAAACATGAAATGAAATTAAATGCGAAAATTTCTCATTGCATTAATAAATCCCAAAATCAAATATATCCATATATGATCACAAGCAAACTAAATGGAAAACAAAAGAGTAAGGGAATAGAAAGGCAAACTATAATGAAGAAGACTTCAATCGAAGGTAGAAGTTGCTCTCTCAATATCCAATCCAAAAACATAAAACTAAAATCTAAGAAAACCTAGGAGAAGTAATGTTTTTTTTTCTAGAATTCAAAAACTATAACTAAAAACTAAGTGAATGAGAATGCGTGTTGAGTCTCTGCTTGTCCCCTGGCTCTAGTCTGTGTTTTTGGACCGAAAACTGGGTCTAAAACTAGCCCAAAATCGCCCCCTGCGAGTTCTGGTTAATGCAGCACATCGCTCTGTCACGCGTACGTGTCAGTCACGTGAACGCGTCGCTGTGCAACTTTGCTGGTCACACGTACGCGTCAGTCATGCGTACGCATCACTGTGAAATGCGCCAAGTCACGCACACACGTAAGCCATGCGTGCGCGTCGATCTTCGCTGGTCAGCTCCTTTGTTTCTTGTGTTCCTTCCACTTTTGCATGCTTCCTTTCCATCCTCTAAGCCATTCCTGCCCTATAAAGCCTGAAAACACTTAACACACAGATCACGACATCAAATGGTAAAAAAGAGAATTAAAAATTGACAATTTAAAGGCTTAGGAAGCAAGTTTTCAATCATAGAATAAAATTAGGAAGGATTTGCAAAATTATGCAATTTGTATGAATAAGTGTGCGAAGAACTGATAAAACCCACTTAATTTAGCGCAAGATAAACCATAAAATAGTGGTTTATCAGTTATCTGTTCTTCTTTTTTTGCTCAGAACAATTTTTTTGCTCAGAACAATTTTCGTTCTCCAAACCCTATTCCCCCTCACCAAATCTTGTATTGTTCTCTGCTTTGGATTGAATCATTGATTTGAATTATTATGTGATTTTAGTTTCCTATTGAATGTCTTTTAAAATTGTGCTGAAAATTATGTTAATGGCTTCATTTTTTTAATTTTCGTTCTCTATTCTTCATTTTTTTTGCTCAGAACAAATTTTTCGCTCAGAACAATTTTCTTTCTCCAAACCCCGTTCCCTCTCACAAAATGTTGTATTGTTCTCTTCTTTGAATTGAATAATTGATTCGAATGATTAGGTGATTTTAGTTTCCTGGTAAATGTCTGTTAAAATTGTGCTGAAAATTTTGTTAATGGCTTCATTTGTTTTATTTTTTGTTCTCTGTTCTTCCTTTTCTTTAGAACAATTTTTTTTGGATTGTAAATGAGAATAACTCTTTTGTTTTAAAGAATCAAGATAATTAAGAACAAGATTGAAAGAAGTGTAATCAGTTGTATTAGTTGGCCTTGTGTAATCTTTAGCCTATTTAGTGCTTTCGGGTTAAATTCCTAAATTAAGGAGAATATATGAGGCTTTAGCCAAGTGTGGTTTAAAGGAGTAACTTTCTAATAACAATTTAGGATTTGTTTCCAAGAGTCATGATATATTGATATTATTCCTCGGCACAATACTCATCTCTTCTATTTTTCTAGTGCATAACTTTCTACTTTAGTGTTGCTATCATTATCCTTTCATGGGTTAATAGTGCTAATGTGCTACTCAAATTGAAATTTGTCTGATGGAATGATTAACTATGCTCATGTGTTGTATTGTTCTCTACTTTGAATTGAATCATTGATTTGAGTTATTAGGTGATTTTAGTTTCCTGGTGAATGTCTGTTAAAATTATGCTGAAAATTATGTTAATGGCTTCATTTTTTTAATTTTCGTTCTTCGTTCTTCAATTTTTTGCTCAGAACAATTTTCGTTCTCCAAACCCTGTTCCCTTTCACGAAAAGCTGTATTGTTCTCTGTTTTGGATTGAATAATTGATTTGAATGATTAGGTGATTATTGTTTCCTAGTGAACGTTAAATTTTGTTAATGGCTTCATTTTTTTTATTTTCTGTTCTCTGTTCTTCATTTTTTTTGGAACAATTTCTTTTTTCGATTGTAAAGGAGAATAACTTTTTTGTTTTAAAAATCAAGATGATCAAGAACAAGATTGAAAGAAGTGTAATCAGTTGTATTAGTCGTCCCTGTGTAATCTTTAGCTTATTTAGTGCTTACGATTAGATTCCTAAATTAAGGAGAATATATAAGGCTTTAGCCAAGTGTGGTTTAAAGGAGTAACTTTCTAATAACAATTTAGGATTTTTTTTCAAGATTCATGATATTATTCCTCTGCACAATACTCATGTCTTCTATTTTTCTGCTGCATAACTTTCTTTTTAAGTGTTGCTATCATTATCCTTTCAGGGATTACTAGTGCTAATGTGCTACTCAAATTGAAATTTGTCTCATGGAATGATTAACTATGCTTATTTGTCGAGAATTATTCTCTGCTTTGGATTGAATCATTGATCAAGTGACATAGGGGACACTCGAGCTCCTGCAACACGCACAGAGCATCCGGATTTACATGAAGTTGCAGTTGACTATTCAGAAGATGAAGACTATGACCCGGAGGCGGATGAGGTTGAGTCATTTGACGACCATGTCGACAGCTTGTTTGGTGCGCATGAAGTTGAACGTCAAGGCAATGCCAATAGCAAAAAAAAGGACACCAATTTTTAGGAAGTTGATGTCATTGGTATTTTTTTTGGCTTGTTTCTTAGAAACTGTAATTACTCTTCTCCTTGCATTCTAATTCTCTTAGTAAACTAACATTTAAAGCTTTTTTTCTCTGTTAGAAAACGGCATGACTTCTTGTATGGAGCTGACTGTTAAGGAGGCATTAGCACTTTCTCCTAGAAGAAAGATCGTACTCCAACATAACAGAGAGTTGCAACAAGTTGGTCAGGCAGTGGGTCTATTGAGCGGGTTCTTGGGGACTTTGGGTGCTGATTTTCAACAGTTACCAATTTGTGAAACTAGTTGGAAGACAATGAACAAGGCTTTCAAGGAGCATGCGTTTGACTAGGTTAAGGTAGTTTTTAAGTTTGTTGATAAAGTAAGGCGTTACCAATGCTTGAAGTTTTTTTGGGTTGTTCAACCATTTTCAAGTGTAAAATGGTTCTTTTTTTCTCTTAAATGAACAGTACAAAGGAAAGATTAAGACGCACACACATGATATCGACCATACAAATTCTTAGAGAATATCAATATATATACAAGGACTTTTTTGTTTAGTGTAAATTGCACTACGTTATTATATAGCTTAGTTCCAAATCATCCGGTCCTTCGTGTATAGCAATGTAACTAAAAATTATAATAATAATAACAATTGTAATAATAATAAAACTTATAAACCTCATGAGATTGTGAAATCTGCTTTTATAATAAGTAATTAGAGAGTAACTATCTATTATTTATGACTTGTGGTTAAATCAAAATGTCAGAAGAAAATAAATATGGAACATATTTGCACAAGTGGAATCCGTTACACTCCTAAGTTTGAAAATATGAATGTTTTGTGGGTTTAATTTTTATTGAGAGATTATTTGATTATTGACTAGCTCTGCTTATGCTGTTTTTCTGTTTTGCTATTCTCTGTCAATAGGTGAACTTCTTTGTTTTTCTATTTTTCTATTTTTGTCTGGTAAATTAGAAAAAGATAGTGCATATTGGGTTTTTTTTTTGTTCATTGCTTTGAATTTTGTTGCCGAGAACTGTTCATGTCTAATGATGTATTTTCTGATAATATGTAAGTCTTTTTAGGTGGTTAATTATTATATGTTTTCTTTCTGTTAACTTTTAGTCTGCTCCTCCTCAACCCTCCCGACCAAAAATCCCTTCACCTTTCAACTTTGTTATTTTTATCTCTGCATGTAGAAAGCTATTGTAGAAGAGATTCAGCTTGATTCCTTTAATAGGATTTGATGGGTTCCTTTACCAAAAAGTTTTAACAGATTGTATTAGTAACTAACAGGGTTAAGTACAATTTTGGTCCCTAACGTAGAGGCCAAAAATTTGTTTCGTCCCCAAGTTTTTTTTTTTTTGCAAACAAAATCGTCCCCAAAGTTCATGCTTGTTTTAAAATGGACCTTTTGCACTGATAAACCACTATTTTACGGTTTATTTTATACTGAATTGAGTGGATTTTGTCAACTATTCTCACACTTATTCATGTAATTCGCATGTTTTATATTTTCCTTCCTAATTTTGTATTATCATTGAAAACATGCTTATTTGGCATTAAATTTGCTAATTTTAATCCTCTCTTATTACCATTCAATACCATGATATGTTTGTTAAGTGATTTCAGGTTTTCTAGGGTAGGAATGGCTTAGAAGATGGAAAGGAAGCATGCAAAAGTGGAAGGAACACAAGAAATCACAGTTTTGAGAAGCTGGCAGTGACGCGTACGCATGACTGGTGCAGGATACAAGTGACACGTACGCGTGATCAGGAATTTGTTAAGCGACGCGTACGCGTGACAGAGCGCCACGTGATGCAATTTACAGAAAATGCTAGGGGTGATTTCTGGGCTGCTTTTGACCCAGATTTAGGCCCGAAAGTACTGATTAGAGGCTGCAGAGTGGAGCTGGAAGGGGGAATCAATCATTCACTACTCATTCATTCAATTTTAGGTTGTAGATGTAGTTTTCTAGAGAGAGAGGCTCTCTCCTCTCTCTAGGTTTTAGGGTTTTTAGTCATGTTCCTTCTTAGATTCAGATTTTTACATTACTTTAATTTAGTTTTCATTTACTCTTGTTTATTCTAGCATCTTACTTCTTTTAGTTTATTTGTTATTGCTTCCGTTTGTTTATTTCACTGTTGACGCACTCTTGCTCCCTTTGATTTAGATTAATGCAATTCATATTTCTATGTCATTGTTCTTTCTTTAATTATTGGTTATTGTTGTCTTGCAATCGGGTATCTTAGATTTTATTATCTCTTATTAATTTTTCATGCTTTTACATGCCTTCCAAGTGTTTGATAAAATGCTTGGGTGGATTTTAATTTAGATTTTTATGTTCTTGACTTGGATTGATTATTTAGAGACTCTTGAATTATCAAAAGTCTTTTGTTGAATGGTAATTGGAGATTGCCGGTTAGCTTGAACTTCACTAAAGCTAGTCTCTCACTATGAGTTGACTAAGACTTGTGAACTCAAGTTAATTGTATGCACTTGACCTTCCTCCATTGGTTAGAGGTTAACTAAGTGAAGGCAATTCACATTTATCGTCACAATTGACAATGATAATGAGGATAGGACTTCTAATTCTCTTTCCTTGCTAAGAGCTTTCTTAGTTATTAATTTATTTTCTCGCCATTTTACTTTCTTGTTTCTTATTACAAAACCTAAAAATATGCTTTTTCATAACCAATAATAACTACACTTTCCTGCAATTCCTTGAGAGATGACCCGAGGTTTAAATATTTCGGTTAATTTTATTGGGTTTGCTTAAGTGACAAACGATTTAAACGTTAACCGAGGATAATTTGTTGGTTTAGAACTATACTTGCAACGCGATAATTTTTGTGAAAATCTTTACCGATATTTTTCTCCGTCACCACCAAAAATAAATTTTAATGACAAGTTTGCTCCTTGTGGTTTTTTTCCCTTGATTTCATTCCCGCGAATTATACTCCTGCTCCTCAAGTAACTCCTAATGTTCCTTAAAACACTTGAAAGCTAAAATGTTGGTGTGAAACTCTCACACGTAGGTGCGAAGAGAGTCTACTAAACGGGTTGTCGAGATTTGGCTAGTTTAAGCTTCAGAATCGGTGTGGTGTGACATTAGTGACTGATCTTCATCGCGGCACCAACTGATTGTCCAGGTACGGTTACTTTCCATACCTCCAGCAATCACGTCAACTGTTTACAATATCTTGGGGGTTTGCACTTGAGCACCATGTTGCTCTATTTGAGCATTTTGGGGTTGAATGCAGGCTTTCGAGTCTGCTGCTATAGCTAGGGTTTGTATATATGTGTTTCTTTGTTGCTGTATCTGTTTTAGTAATGTATTCTATTGTATAACAGGGTTGACTGAGCAGAAGATGGTATACATAAACATGAGGGTGCATCATGGCGGTGCATTTGGATATGAAGTGGGGGTATTTAAGTACTTGAAGGGTCAAAGTACAATTATCGAGGACATTGACGGCGATCAGTGACAGACCCAGAAAAGTTATATTAGGGGGCAAAAATAATATACATTACTATCAAAAAATATATTAATCTAAATTCAAAAAAATAAAAGTGCACATTAATTATTCGAATAAAAAAAACTAAAAATTACATATAATAAAATAAAATGACAGATATTTTTTAAAATATTTTTCTATTATTATTTCTATAAATAAAAAATATATATACTAAATTAGTAAATTGATCAATTGACTTTAGAAATTTATATGCAACATAATTAGATATAATAAAATAGAATGAAAGATAAATAAATAAATAATAAAGATCATTAAATTGAGAATAAAATAAAATATATAAATTTATAAAGAGAATAAAATATTAGATTAATACCTAAAGTATAATTTCTTGAATTATAATTTGTAATTGAAAATATCAAAAAGAGAAACAATGAAATTGAAAGATATATAGAGTCATGAAGAGTTATATGAAAAAAATTAGAGAATTTAAAATTTACCTTTTGATGAAGAAAAGATGACCACTAAAAAAGGAATAGAAAAAAAAGTTGAAACTAAGAAGAGGATTTAAGAGAATAAAGGAGTGATGACGGTTGGGATTTGAGAATGAGAGAAGACTAAATTTAATTTAGTTAACTAATAGTCAAAATGATAGAAAGATAAAGTGGATTTGAGACTTTAAATAATTGGGCTAAATTTATTTGTAATGGGATTATTTAAAATTTAAAATAGGGATATATTATATATGTATATTTTTTTTTTAAAAAAATAAGAATGGGGGAAAATGCCACCCTATTTCCCTACTTGAGTCCGTCCCTGACGGTGATCGTTGGTCTGTGTTTGAGGCTTATGAAGAGTTAAGGCAGTTAGGATACTTGCACGCCAATATTGCAGCGTTGTGGTATAAAGATCCAAGCTTGGATCATTTGGAGACAAGCTTGAAGATGTTGAAAGGTGATGCAAACGCAATCGAAATGTGCAACATTGTTGGGTTAAGGTGCTTGATAGAGTTGTTTGTGGTCCACGATGTGGGCGATGCGGAGCCGTTTCCGGAAGTGAGTTACATTGACGTTGGGGGAGTAGCTGAAGAGGGGACAGATGCTGGGCTTGGCTTGGTTATTTTCGAAGGGCACGGGACTGAGGCAGCAGAGGCAAGTGGGGAACCTAATAAGGGAACCGAGGGTGGAATGAGTTTCGAGTAGATGGAAGTGAAACCAGTGATGAAGATAGTGAGGATAGAGCAGATGAGGAGGGGCATAGTGTAGGAGACGTTCACTTCACTGATAGTGAGGAGGAGTATGAGTACGATAGTGAATTTGATGAGGATAATTCTGTGCCTAAGGAAGCTACTGCTGGCAAGGGAAAGGGGGTTAGGATAAGTCAATTTAGTGATGAGGATGGAGCAGATAGTGATGAGTTGGAGATAGACCATATGATTGGTGGAGATGAGGGGGACGATGATGATGCCGAGGATGAAGCCAATGATGTATCAGATCGTGGGGTCAAAGGTTTCCAGTTCATAAACCTTCGAAGGATATGAGCAGCTATAGATGGGAGGTAGGAACACTTTATGTATCCAGACAAGAATTTAAGGACACTGTGTTGGCTTATGCAGTTCATATGGCTAGGAGCATCAAATTTAAGAAGTGTGACTTAGTGAGGGTTAGAGCTGTTTGTCAGAAGGATTGCCCATTCTGGCTCTATGCACATAGGGTTGGGGATGAATCCACATGGCAATTAAAAAGCATGAACCTGCAGCACACCTGCATGCAAACACACAGGGTTGGCATACTACACACTATGTGGCTTGGAGCCCAGTTTAAGAAGAAGGTAGAGTCTAATCCTAGAATTAAAACAAACGAGTTATAAGCAAAGGTACATAAGAAATGGAATGTAACTGTGACCAAGTCCATGGTAGCCAAATCAAAGCAAGAGGCACTAAGTCAGATTCAGGGTGCATTTAGGGAGCAGTATAAAAGGATTAATTATTATTGTGCTGAGCTTCTAAGGGCAAATCCAGGTTCATCAGTCAGCCTAAAAGTGATTCGGAGCCCAGATTTTGCTAGGAGGTCCAGAACCCAAAATTGATGAATTATTGTGTATTCCAAAGACTATATGTCTGCTTCGATGCATGCAAGAAGAGCTTCCAACATTGCAGACCCTTTATCAGTTTGGACAGGTGTTTCTTGAAGACTCCTCAGGGTGGCCAGTTATTGACTGCAATAGGAAGAGACGCCAATGAACAGATCCTTCCGATTGCTTATGCGGTGGTTAAAGCTGAGACAAAGGACTCCTGGGTTTAGTTTCTAAGACAACTATCTGACGATTTGGGTGCTGAGAAAATTGGAAGGTGCACATTCATGTCGGATCAGCAGAAGGTGAACATTAATTTGATAATGGTTTTTAAATTTTATGAATTATTGTGAACACTATACTAACTTGCAAGCTCACATTTCTACTGCAGGGCTTCTTACCAGCTTTTGAAGAAGTCATTCCAGGGGTTGACAACTGATACTGTGTGAGGCATCTGTATAACAATTTAAGGAAGAAATTCCGGCTTTTGTTCTATGTGGTTTAGTAGTTTCAAGTTTGTTTATGAACACTGTTGGTCTGTATTTTTTGTTTAAGTGACATCTTTAATTCTGTAATTGGCCTTTTTGGCTTATAGATTGTGTTATGATTGACTTGAATTGTCAGTGTTTTAAGGTTCATTGGTCTGTGTATGTCATTACCAGGTGAACAGATATCTACTTTAGAGTATTGCAACACATATCCTCTGCTTTATGCTTGGAAACTAACACAACACTGTCATTCATACATTCAAATATGTTCACAAAAGATACAGCACAAAAGATCATTATAACATTAAAAGTTTTCCTATCAAATAACCAAAAGAACACAATAAAATCCTAAAATTCATGTTCTAATCATCTGCAATTTAAGTGCATTCCATATGGTTGCCTTAACTTGTGTGGATTATACAGCAACAAATACAAAAACCCAATCCACCCGACTACCCCTAAAGTAGCTACAATCCTCAGCTTCCATTCGACATCCTTCAACCTTGTCTTCAAAGTTGTAATTTTCTTCCTGTTTCTTGCAATTTCAGAATCCTACTACGCTCCTCCAGCTTCTGGGTCTGCCCACCTAAAGAAATCACAGCCATCCTGAACCTATCACAATCCAGAATTCATAAGATGAAAAAAACCCAGATGGAGAAACTCAGTCTCTCAAAATAGAGGCCAACAAAATACCTCATAGTAGACGCAACCCCCAAAATTATCGGCCTGGGTTGTCCTTTGTCATTGAGGTTCGCAGAATTGGCCTCTCCCCATGCCCACATACCAACTCCTTCGCAGGTGATCGAATTCGACCCGATCTAGAACGCTAGGAAGCTATCGAAGCGGCGTTTCTGACCACTTCCTCTACTTCGTTGAACCCTAGCGCAGCTTCCTTCCTCTGATCCTTGCCAACAAGACAATGCTCTTCTCCCTCTTCCACAACATTCCCTATTATTATTATTATTATTATTATTATTATTATTATTATTATTATTATTATTATTCGATTAACAAATAGTAATGGATAATAACGAACTCAGGGGCATAATTGTCCGCCAGATCATTTTAAAACAAGCATGAACTTTGGGGACAATTTTGTTTGCAAAAAAAAAAACTTGGGGACGAAACAAATTTTCGGCCTCTACGTTAGGGACCAAAATCGTACTTAACCCTAACTAATACCATTATTTAATGAAGTGATATATACTTGATCATTACTAAGCTGGTCCAGCAAGGGGGATTCTTCTCATATATTGAAGGTGATTTTTCCATTATCATTATTGGAAAATTTTGTAGCATGTATGATTTTTATGGCATGTATGATCAGGTGAGCGGTCCATCAAGATTTGATTTGATCCTGTTACTGATAAGGTGTATGTTAGGAGGGAATATAGAGGGTAAGAGTGGCTTTCATGCGCTTGTTCCCAACTACCTTTGATTGCTGAAAAACAAATACTCAATATTGAGCCATCTTTGTCAAGGGTCTCTTTATTCTTGAAGTTCATGATCAAGGTCCACCTACTATGATTTTTTGTCTGTATGATAATCTCTTGTTAATCTTTATGTGGACCAAGTTATGTGGCCTTATGTGATTAGGCATGCTTATATTGGTTGTGATTCTTGCTCTTTATATGGTTATATTGGTTGTGAAACTTGCTCTTTGAACTTAGCCTTTTGGATAAAGTTTTCATGGTGGAAAGCTCTCGATCTATTTGCTTGTGTGTTGATTTAATCACTTGTGATGTAGTATGGATGTGGAGTTAAAGTTAAGTGGTTACAATGACGGTTTGAAAGCACTGATAGAAGATCTTTATCATGCACAATGTATTATCTTATGATCTGAACTATTTGTAGCGAGTCTTTCACTATGAGGACGATGGAAGAGGAAGAATAAAGCGGGAAATTATACAAAGAATAGGAAGATCCTGGAGGAACGCAAGAAATCTTTTGTTCCATAAGGTTTATGACAAAGAACTGACTTTTGAGAAAAATGTCAAGTGTAAGCCATCAGGAATAGATGCAAATCACTGGAAATCATTTCTTGAATATCTGTTGAAGGAGGACACACAAGTAACAAATATTGAGTTGGTATTTCATTGTATTCGATTTTGAACTGTCATGAATTACTACTAAATATGCTGAATTTATTGTGATAGTGGAAAAACTTCTACCCAAAATATCTTCACCTTATGCTTTTTTGTGTTTCCTCAAATTGTACATGGCTATGTTATAGACCATTAACATTGTATTAATTTATCCCGTTAACATTTATGTTTGTCTTTTTGTTCGTAGGAGAAGTGTAGAAAAAAATGCCATAAATCGTTCAAAGCAACTGTACGCACATACTGGAGGTTCTAAAACAATGGCAAGAAAGAGACACAAAGAAGTAATCAATTTAAATTTAGTTTTAGAATTTTGACTTATTTTTGGTAATATAGTGTTGTTTGTTATATGATTGTGTCTTGATGAATGTTATAGGAGCAACGACAGCGAAGGCCTATTGGTAGAGGAGAGACATGGACCATGAGTTATAAAAAAAAGGATGGTTCGTATATGAATGAAGATGCGTGTGTTGTTGGGGTAAATCATGTTCTTTAATTTTTCAAATTTCTTTTTGAATTACTACCATTGAATTTAAATTAGTGTAAATCTGAATCTCACATGTCTATAGGAAGCAATTGAACATATTTAGGGCCAAGATACCTCCAGCAAGGAGCTTTTACAGAATGATTCCCTTGCACAAGTGCTTGGAAAGGAGCACCCAAGATGAGTTCGTGGACTAGGTTTCGGTCCATGTCCTGCTCAGTGTTTTTATAATATTCCACAACAGTCTGACTCCAGTGTGCAGATTAAGGAGTATCAGATAAAGATTATAAAACTTAAGGCGGAGGCAGCAGAACTCAAGGCAGTGGCAGCAGAGGAAAAGGCAAAGAGACAGAGAATGGAAGCAAAGGCAGCATAAGAGAAGGCAAAAAGATGGACAATGGGAAATTTGTTAAGATACATAATCCAGCAACAAGGAGGTAATTTGCCACCTGAAATAGCTACAGATTTAGATTCTTTGGAAAGTGCACCGAATTCATCCCATGCAAGATGATGTGCTGGCACTAATGATCTGAATGATAAATCTTGGAATCTGAATACTTTTTAACTATTCACTGTCTTAATGACTTTTGAGATATTTATTTGTAGTTTACAGACATCGATGCACTGAATTCAAATTACTATTATAATGATTGACTTTTGCATATATATTTTTGTTCTGTTTTGTGTGTTTTAGTTTGATTGGTTGTTGGTTGTTTTAATAAATTAAAGCAACTTAGTGGAAGAATGTATAAGGAATTAAAGAATTGCCATATATTATTATAAATTCGGATTTTTAAAAAAAATATATATAACTCTACATTTGGCAGTGGTTACAAATCCACCGCTATATTTTAACACAGCTTTTCAATGGATGGCATTTTGCAGCGATTAACAACCGCTGCCATCTACAAGCAGCCCTATTCACGTTTTAGTAGCGGTTAGAACCGCCGCAAAACTATGTCGCCGCAAAATACCATTTATTAGCGGTTATACCAGCGGTTACTATTAATCGCTGCTAAAGGTTTAGCCGCACGCTATCTTGCAGCAGGTTATCAACCGCTGCTATCCATTCTGCAGCAGTTAAAAATCACTGCAAATTGATTGCATAACCGCTGCTATTTGTCGGATGTGGTGTAGTGTAAATTGGTCCGATTTGAGAGATTTGGTGTTTTGAGAATTTGGCAAATTTGATAAAATCTTGTTTTTAACCAACTTTGCTGGAACACAAATTGGCCTTCAGAGTTTGGATTCGACTGAACTTTATTTCAAATTAAAGATGGTTGAAAGAGTTTTAAAATGATATAAAGATTAGGAAAATTAAAATTTTGTAGAAAAAGTTATGGATATTAGAAATTAGGTATAAAAAATTGAATTCTGGGATGTTGCAAAAATCTTGAAACTCTGGTTTGTGTGCCCACACACACTATCCTGCGCACGTACAGACCAGAGCGTGTGTTGCGACACGTGCATATGCACAAGGGGGTTGTGTGTACGACATCCTGAAAAATTTGCAAGTTGTGTGTACGCACAATATGGTGCGTACGCATAGGCTGGGGAAGCCGTCTGGTGTGTGCATACGAACAGTATGATGCGTATTCATAGGGCCTGTTTTTGCACTAAAATCTTATTTTTAACTGTTTGGCCTTACCGAAAAGCTTATAAACCTCAGTAACACTTGTTTAAGGTCCCCTAGCTAGTTTTTAGACTTTGGAACACCAGAGAGAGCGTTGGGTGAATTAAAAATGTTATTTTTGGTTTGAATAGAGACGGTGGCTTAGGCTTGGGATATTTTGTGGAAGGTTAACTTGAGTGGATTGATAGAGTGGTGTATTGATGGTAATTGAGGAATGGATATGAATAATGAATTTATGAAAGATTGAGAATGAATGAATTATGAAAGATGGAGAATAATGGTTTGAGAAAAAATGAGTTAATGATGATTTTTGAAAGATTAAGATTGTGACACATGAGAATGTTGAGGATTTGCTATGTACCTGACAACGATGGTGGTTAACCCTGCTTGTTGAGGTTAAGACTCATGAAATTATTGTTCAGTTGCTATGCGCCTGGCAAGGACGGTGGTGAATCCCGCTTGTCGAGATAGCGGCGCTGGTGTAGGGGCTGCGGTGGTGGTCTCCCGCCTACGTTCAGATGTGAGGGCTGAGGTAGTATTCTGCTCGCATAACCTTTCTTACCATAAGAGTGAGTTGGGCACTATATCCTAGGGTGGAGAGAGTGAGTCGGGTACTATATCCTAGGGTTGCGCATAAATGTGAGCCAGACACGATATCCTAGGGGTGCATATAGTGAGTCGGGCACTATATCCCAGGGACGTGGCAGAAAGGCAACATTCGAAAGGATGTGTCGGGTTGGCAACTTAGAACCGACAAGTGATATCATGAGTCAATAATAGGATAGACATTCATCATATACATTTTTTACATGCTTGTTTGCTTTGATTACTTGAGTTATGCCTAATTGAATAATATGTCTAATTGCTAATCGATCAACCTACTGTATATGTATATTAATTGTGCTTTACTTGTTTGCATTAATTGTGTTTTGTTGGGTTTAAGGATGATCGGTAGGCGGTGGCGATGAGATTGCATGGAGGGTAGGATGGCGAAGGCTGTGGGACAGTGGTGACTGTTAGAATAGAAATCCCTTAAGTTAGACTAACCTATTTATAGTTTTATTATATATTTTCTTTAAGTTTGAATGTTTGTATCGATGTGAAGTCCTAGGATTGCCTTTGGCTTCCCAGAACCTTATATCTTATCTTTTGGACACTGTTACCATACTGAGAACCCCCGGTTCTCATACCATATATTGTTGTTGTTTTTCAGATGCAGGTCGCAACCCACCTTGGTGAGTTTGCGGATGGTGACAGAACAGAGAATGACTCAGTTTTTCTTTTGATTTACATTTGTAGTCTCTCACTTTTGTATATTTTGTTGCCTTAGAGGCTTGTATTTTGGAAACTTTGAGATATAGGATGTTAGCCGTTTTAAACATCAAAACTCTGCTGTATTCTATTTTGACTAGCCGACCTAAACTCCGCAGGCTGTGACTAGTCCTCTTTTGTATATATATATATGCTTGTTTGTTCTATTTATTATGTTTATCTTTGTGCCTACGCGTTTTGTTACTATGTGTGAACGCTTTGCGCTTTTGTAACCATGTTTTTTGTGTCTCTTGAGCTTTATTCCTTCATCGGGCTTTTAGTGTATTATATTCCTTGATTATATATTATTGTATGAGCTTTAGAACTGTCGTGGTACTTTATTGCCCTTTTGCTTTACGTATAGAGGTAATTCTTAGGGTGGTAGGGTGTTACAATTAACATAGCACGTTCATAGAATCCTTTTTCGCGCGAAGTCAATTGTGCAGGGGCACAAACCACTTCTCTGGGAATCTTTGCCGCCGCGGTGCTCCCCTCAGTCAATTCCAGTAGTCTCCTCCTTCCCATTGCTGTGTCCATCATTGAGTTGCTTCCCCTCCCTCTAATATTGGTCCAAAACTTAGGTTTGCTAAGTCCTCTTTCAATTTGGTTGAGCTTTCTTTTTGGTTTCACTTTTTAATTTGGCTCAGATTGATCTTGTTCTTCTTTATTTGGGTATATACAGTCAAGAATCAGATTCACACTTTTTATCTTCCTCGCGCGAACACAAAAGGGAAAAAGACGCGAAACACACCTCCGTGTGTGAATCCTTGCCACCATTCCCCTCCGTCCATCAATACCAGCTGCATCGCACTTCCTGTTGCCGGTGGGTCCATCGCCGATCAGCTTCTTCATTTAGATTATTGGTATGTACAAAACTACTCTTTCAATTTTGTTCTGTTTTCCTTTTGGTTTCAAAATTCAAATCTGTCCACATTAATCATTTTCTTCTTAATCGAATACCAATAGTTAGTTTTGGCCACACTTGTTGTCTCCTAACCATCCTATCTCATTTCCCAACAGGACTATGTGTAGGGTTTTTAATATAGAATAATTTCTTAGATTAGACTAATGAGTGCCATAACCACCGATTTTCTGGTTAATCAGTTGTTATTATCTACTATCTTAGTCAGCATTTGTTCAGAATGAATGTACATTATCATACTAATGTTTAAATTAGAGAAAAATAAAGATCAAGCGTATCAAAATGCAATGATATAAGAAATTAATTAGTAGAAATATGTAAGCTTTATATAACAAATATAGGTAAAAGTCTCTTTCGAATTTGTTTAAATTTTTGTATGATTTTTTCTTGTTATTTTCTTTATGGTTATATAAGAACAAGGCTCTGTTTTCTTTTCTCAGTGAGCAAAGGAACTTATTTTATTATGATAAGACCTTATTCTGTTAATAACAGGCAAAGTATAGTGTGATAAGACCTTTTATTCATTTCATTTCATTTTAGTTACATTAGTGATTGTAATGGTCGAACAAATGAACTAGTAGACTCCATTTCTTATAGTGCGATAAGATCTTAAATAAGTTCCTTTCAAATTAAAATATATTCCAATTCAATTTAAAAGACAATAAGATGAGATTAGAAAAATTTAAATTGATACCATACATACATATAAAAATAGTAATGGAAAAAGAAAAGAAGATTTTCAGTATGAAAACTTCTTGATCATGAAGCATAATCTGTAAAATTTGCAGAATTAAAAAGGAAAAAAAAAAGAGAAATAATTTGGCTAAGAAGTAAACTGAATGAAGTGTGTTTCATTGATTGAATCTAAAGTAAACATTCTATCTAGTTATTAATAAAAATATCTTTTATTAATAACTAGAATGTTTATATCTTATTTATGTTATATGAATAAAATTTATAGCATAAAATAACTTATTGCTAATTACTTTATTACTTCTATGGTATATTATAAACACCTAATAATTCTACACTTAAACTAGCTTTATCTGATAAGAGACTCATAATTAATACGTTCTTATCTCTACTATTTGTACCAGACTTATTATTTTAGGCAAAGGGTCTTATTTCGAAGATCATTGAGGAGAGGAATTTTATTATTGATCAAAATAAAAGACCTCAGCAAGAACTGGTACAGAATTTATTTAGAAAATATAAAATTCTTTTATGCATGTGCTTACACTAGTTATGTTGAACTTTTTTGTTGATTATACTGATGGTTATTCTCTGAACACAAAAGGAAATCTGATAAGTTTTCATTTTTTAAATGATATTCTTACTTTTCAGATTACAAGAAACAATATGCTATTCAATTTGTGTTGTTTACAGGTGTTGTTACTGTTTGTTTTTTTTTTCCCTAAACTTATTAGTTTGATCGTTAAACACTCATAACTCAACTAATGCATCTAGTTCTAGAGCTACTTCTTATATTCTGATAATTGGCCCATGTATTATATCTAGCATATAGAACAGCTTCCTTACAATGTGGTGAAAACAAGAAATAAAAGTACATTAACAAATAATCAAAAACCATAATGCAATGCATAGTATTAGAGGTACTCAGTTACTTCTACTTTTTTATACAGCTATAAACAAAAAAGAATTAACATAATCAAACCAACAAGAACCACAAAACTAAGAACACCTAAACATGTAAACAAAGTACCATAATTCTAAATGTGCCACATATAACACTAAACCCTGTTGTTGCAGCCACCAACACAGACAAAGAATATACATATTTTGGATTTCAACAGTATTGGATTAATATTTTAATGGTTTTCTTTTTTTCTTAATTTCTTTGAACCTCTCTCTATTTGTTGTTATTTTGGCGAATAATTACTCTGAAATCCAATTTTGGAAATCATGAAATAATAAAGCAGCACATAAGCCAAGAGATAGTTTCATAATAACTACTCAGTGTGGTATTTTCGGAAGTAAAACATATCATTGATTAAGATGCTTAGTCATTGGTGGGGTTTAGATTTTGTGAACGGAGATGCCATTGACTAATGTTGTTTTCTCTTAACCTTGTGTAATTGGAAATAACCCATTAATTATTCCTAGCTTTTATTCTAGATTGATCTTATTTTATGGTAATTCTTTTGGCTTATCATTTATTATTAGAGACACCAAGAGTTGTTACAAGTCTGTTTCAATTTTGTATATGATAAATTTTAAAAATAAAAAAGCTTCTCAAGTATCTTATTTGTCCCTAATCTTTACTCTTGTATTCTTTCTTTTAAGGAAGCTTTTCTTTTCGTTTTCATTTTTTGCCTTGAAATCAACAATTTTTTTTTCCAGTATTTTTTTTGAAAGCACATGTTAAATCAGATATATACCGATTAACGATTTATTTAAGTGCACATGTTAAACCTATTAATTACAGAAAATGTTATAAAAAATATATTGAGTTTAGTTTTCAAATTTTTGTTGTGTATTTATTAATATTATAAAAAATAAAAAATTATAAATTTTATTAGTAATAATTTTAACAAATATTTTGAAAATGCATGTTAGTTAAATTCTATTCTTAAGCATGTAATACAAATATTTATTTGTATCAACTCTGATAAACACAATTACAAATTTGTTTGGATGAGCTTTGAAAATAAATAAGTGATATCTTTTTTAAAAGATCTTTTAAAAGAGAACCTTATTTGATATTTAAATACCTTATATAGTGAGTATTTTTTATTTACTAATTATATTTAGATACAATGAAGTAAAAATTATGTATTTATTTATTTGTTATTATAAAAACTTAAGTTTTATATACAGTACTGGTCTTTTGTTAAATCACCAACCTCAGATTCACTTTTTTAGTATTGGTCTATACACATACATCCTAATGTTATTAATTTAAAAGATTTTTTAATATTATACATTTAATTTAGTACTGGTCTATATATATACACTCTACTATTTATTTATTTCTTATTATTATTATAATTATTATTATTATCATCATCATTATTAAATTATTATTTGTATTTTGCTAGTTTATTTTATTGTTATTATTACTATTATTAATATTATTATTTTAATTATTGAAGGGCCACACCACTATCTAATGAATAGGTGATAAACTAATTATACAATTTCATTTCTCTCAAAAAGTAGAATCCACACCTTCCCTAATCCTTATTTTTGAAACTAATGCCTTAGTCCCTGTTCATACCCTGAGTCGAGCTGTCCGAACCGGGATGTTCAGTAGCAAAGCGACCGACCTGTTCAGGTCAAGCGGACCGACTTCTTTGCGAAGAACTCGGCCAAATCGACAGGAAAGCCCAGTAAAGGGCCCAAATGAAGGGACACAGCCCAATCCAAAGGCAGCCCAAGCCTACAGAGGGAAGGGCGGTTCCGTTGAAGATAAGCTGACCTCACCATAAGATAAGATAAGATAAGATAACTAACTTATCTTATCTAAAAAGGTCACTCTACACCACTATAAATACACTGGAGCACCCAGGTATAACTCATACTCTGATTCTACTAAAAACCTGCTTAATACACGTGCTAACTTAAGTATCGGAGTCTCTTGAAGGTACCCCCCACCCTCCGGTGACAAAGGATCAGCAGTGCAGCTAGATCAATAAGTCGGACACGACAGCTCCGGCCGCCACTCACCAGCCGGACACATCAGCATCAACCAGTACAGAAGATCTCGTCCGAGATCGACCTCCAGTTTCAGGTAACCCTCGGAACATTGGCGCCGTTGCCGGGGAACCTGGAAGTCATCCCAACACCATGGCGGACGGCCATGACAACGACCACGACTCCGATCTAGAAAACAGAACGCCGCACAAAAACGCGGACACCACACCAAAAGATATCCCGGAATCCAACGGAGACAAAAACTCACCAAAATTGGGAGCAATAGAAGCGCTTCAAGATCGCTTAAAGCAACTTGAGAAAGAAACCCAACAACAATGGAAAATCGGAAAGGATCTTCAAAGAGAGGTACGGCGACGTCGAGAATTGGAAGAAAAACTATAGCAATTAGAAGCCGATCTCAAATCAAAAACTCCTCGGACTACTCCTGAGGAAAATTCACGCAAAGAACAAGATCCATTCACCAGGGAAATCATGAAAACCAAAATCCCAAAAGACTTCAAACTCCCGGATATGATTTTGTACGACGGCACCACAGATCCCAACCATCATCTCAGCAATTTCAGAAGCAGAATGTACCTTACCGACGCCTCAGATTCCGTTCGCTGCAAAGCTTTTCCAACAACCCTCACGAAGACAGCAATCAGATGGTTCGACAACTTACCTCCAAAGTCCATCTCAAACTTTGACGATCTGGCCAAAAAGTTCCTGGCCAGATTTTCCATCTAGAAGGATAAAGCTAAGCACGCACCCAGTTTACTAGGGATCAAGCAAGGAGATCGGGAGAGTCTCCGCAACTACATGGAAAGATTCAACAAAACATGCATGGACATACAAAGTTTACCAACAGAGGCCGCCATCATGGGACTCATCAATGGCCTACGAGAGGGACCTTTTAGCCAATCTATATCAAAAAAGTACCCTACCTCCTTAGACGAAGTACAGGAGCGAGCAGAAAAATACATCAACATGGAAGAGAACGCTCGGAGAAACCTCAAAATCTGGGGCCCCCTACCGAGACAAAGACAAGGACTCCAAAAGGAAAGAAGATCGACAGGGGGAGAAAATCAAAAAATACCATAACTACACTCCTCTCAGAGTATCCCTGGTCGACGTATACAAAGAAGTCTACCACACAGAGAAAATCCCCCCAGCACGACCACTCAAAGGCAAAAGAGGAGGAGGAAACCGGAAGGAATATTGTGAATAACATCGAGTCCGAGGGCACTCCACCAACGAGTGCTTCGACTTGAAAAATATCATAGAAAAATTGGTGAGAGAAGGAAAATTAGATCGATTTCTGGCCACCCGAGATGACGACCAAAGAAAGAGACGAAGGGATGAAGATGACGGACGAGCTGAACGATCACCTCGGACACCAGAAAGACACGTCCACATGATATACGGCGGATTCGCAGGAGGTGGGATCTCCAAATCATCCCGAAAAAGATATCTCAAAGAAGTATATCATGTCGAGGGAAAGGAAGAAGCACCCGACATCCCGGCGATAACATTCACTAAAGAGGACGCATCCGGCATCATCTCGGGACACGACGATCCCATGGTCATCACTATCATACTGGCAAACGCCAATCTACACCGTACATTAGTAGACCAAGGGAGTTCTGCCGACATCTTATTCAAAACAGCCTCCGACAAACTCGGCTTAGATGAAAAGGAACTTAGAGCATACCCGAATAGTCTGTTCGGACTAGGAGACACCCCGGTACAACCACTGGGATACGTATCGCTACACACAACCTTCGGAAAAGGGAACCAATCCAGGACCCTCAAAATAGACTACATTGTGGTCGACGTAAGTTCAGCCTACAATGCTCTAATAGGTCGGACAACACTTAATCAACTCGACGCGATAGTCTCGACCCCACACCTATGCATGAAATTCCCAACTACAGAAGGGATAGCCACGATAAAGGCAGATCAGAAGATGGCACGCCGCTGTTATAACGAAAGTCTAAATCTCAGAGGCAGAGGGGAAGAGTTTCATACAATTGAACTTGGCGGAGTTCAGCGACGAGAAGAACTTCGTTCGCAGCCAGAAGGTGAGACAGAGAAGATTCAGATCGGAGACACCTCGGATAAAACAACTAATATCGGCACGATCCTAAGAAGAGACTCAAAAGAATTACTGATACAATTCTTACGAGATAATATTGACCTCTTCTCATGGAAAGCGGCAGACATGCCGGGCATAGACCCTAAGCTAATGAGCCACAAGTTGGCGGTCTATCCAGGATCTCGGCCTGTGCAGCAGAGACGAAGGAAGCTGGGAGTTGAACGATCCCAAGCTGTGGAAGAACAGGTACAGGCACTACTGGAGGCAGGATTCATAGGAGAAGTCAAGTATCCGCTATGGTTAGACAACGTCGTCTTGGTGAAAAAATCAAATGGGAAGTGGCGAATGTGTACTGATTACACCGATCTCAACAAAGCCTGCCCGAAAGATCCTTACCCACTCCCAAGTATCGACGCTCTGGTAGATGCCTCCTCCGAATATAGATACCTCTCATTTATGGACGCATATTCGGGATACAACCAAATCCCCATGTATCCACCAAATCAAGAAAAGACCTCGTTTTTAACACCGAAAGCAAATTACTGCTACATCGTGATGCCTTTCGGTCTCAAAAACGCGGGTGCTACTTATCAAAGACTAATGAACAAAGTTTTCTCAGACCACATCGGAAAAATCATGGAAGTATATGTGAACAACATGTTAATAAAGACACAAAACGAAGACACACTACTGTCCGACCTGACTCAAGTGTTCGACACTATAAGGAAGCATGACATGCGACTCAATCCAGCAAAATGCACTTTTGCAGTAGAAGCAGGCAAATTCCTAGGTTTCATGCTCACACAAAGAGGAATTGAAGTAAACCCGGATAAATGCCAAGCCATACTCAACATGAAGAGCCCCACCTGTGTCAAAGAAGTGCAGCAACTCAACGGGAGATTGGCCGCCCTATCCAGATTCTTAGCAGGAGCAGCGATAAGGTCTCTCCCCTTCTATGCTACTTTAAGGAAGGGAAAGCAGTCTGAATGGACGACAGAATGTGAACAGGCCTTCCAAGACTTCAAGGAGTTCTTAGGACAGCCACCTATCTTATCTCGACCACGAGAAGGAGAACCGCTCATATTATATCTTGCAGTAGGAAGCTGGGCAATAGCCTCAGCACTAGTCAGAGAAGACGAAAGTAGGCAACAACCTGTATACTTCATTAGCAAAGCGCTACAGGGATCCGAGCTGAACTACCAGAAGATAGAAAAGTTTGCCTATGCTCTCATTTTAACATCTCGACGACTTCGCCCGTACTTCCAGGCTCACACTATTAAGGTTCGAACCAACCAGCCATAAAAGGAATACAGCAGAAAACAGACTTAGCAGGCAGAATTTTACAATGGGCAGTAGAATTATCAGAGTTCGACCTCCAATACGAACCTCGGACAGCCATCAAATCGCAGCATCTAGCCGACTTCATTGTAGAATTCATAGATGCCCTGGAAACCCCCACAGAATGGAATCTCTATGTGGATGGTTCTTCAAATAAAACGGGAAGTGGCACAGGCATGATAATAGAAAGCAATCAAGGAACCCAAGTCGAGCTCTCCCTCAAGTTCGGGTTCCCGGCCACGAACAACCAGGCCGAGTATGAAGCTTTATTAGCTGGTTTGAAGCTGGCTAAAGAGGTTGGAGTTCAAAAAGTCAACATTTACAGCGATTCACAAGTAGTCACCTCACAGATAACAGGGAGTTATCAAGCCAAGGACCCTACCATGAAAAAATATTTGGATAAAACCAAGGAACAGCTCGGACAACTCGGGGAATATAAGATCTGTCACATACCCTGCGAGCAGAATGCCCGAGCTGACGCACTCTCGAAACTAGCCAGCACCAAACCAGGGGGCAACAATAGAAGCCTCATTCAGGAAATACTACAGAACCCATCAATCTCGGAAGAGGGAAAAGTCCTGGCCATAATAAATCAGGACCAAGGATGGATAACCCCCATAATCAACTACCTCAAAACAGGAACACTCCCTACAGAAGAAAAGGAGGCAAAGAGGTTAAAAAGGGAGGCACAGTACTACACCATCATAAATAACATCCTCTACAAAAGAGGAATCTCAATACCATTACTAAAATGCGTGCCGACCTCCAACACAAGGGAAGTACTAGAAGAAATACACGGCGGCATTTGTGGCAATCATCTTGGAACACGGGCTCTCGCCAAAAAAGTACTCCGGGCGGGGTTCTATTGGCCAACTCTACAGAAAGAAGCTACAGAATTTGTAAAGACATGTCCACCATGTCAGAAACATGCCAACTTTCACATCGCCCCACCAGAAGAGCTCATCAGCGTGACTTCACCTTGGCCGTTTGCAAAATGGGGACTTGATCTTCTCGGACCCTTTCCCCAGGGATCAGGACAAGTAAAATTCTTCATAGTCGGAGTAGACTATTTTACAAAATGGATTGAGGCAGAGCCCCTAGCCAGCGCCACCGCTCAAGGAAGTCGGAAATTTCTATACAGGAACATTGTCACGAGGTTCGGGGTTCCATACTCCATAACCACAGACAATGGCACTCAATTCACAGACGCAGGCTTCAGGAGACTAGTAGCCGACTTGAATATAAAGCACCAGTACACCTCCGTTGAACATCCACAAGCCAATGGACAGGCCGAAGCTGCTAACAAAGTTATATTGGCCGGGTTAAAACAGAGATTACAAGATGCAAAGGGAGCATGGGCATAAGAGCTTCCACAGGTCCTATGGGCATATCGAACGACACCACATTCCACCACAAAGGAATCCCCCTTCCGATTAGCATATGGAATAGAGGCAATGATTCTGATAGAGATTGAGGAAGGATCGCCCAGAGTAGTTCATTACAATGAGGGAGCAAACTCCCAACTCCAGAAGGAAGAGCTCGACCTGCTACCCGAAATCCAAGAAAGAGCTCGGATCAGGGAAGAAGCGCTAAAACGTCGAATGGCTTCCAGATATAATCAAAGGGTAGTGCCGAGAAGTTTCGCAGAAAACGATCTCATCCTAATCCGAAATGATATCGGCACAACTCGATCAGGAGAAGGAAAATTGACAGCAAACTGGAAAGGACCCTACCGAGTTGTAGAAGTACTTGGGAAGGGCTACTACAGACTGTCTGAACTCGATGGACGAGAGCTTCCCAGATCGTGGCACGCCTGCAACCTAAGAAGGTACTACAGTTAGAAAAGACAAAAATATCATTGTTGGATGCACTCTTTTCCTGAAAAGGTTTTTTAATGAGGCACCAAGTTGAGACTCAGACACTATCCGCCTTAAAAGGATGATCCCATATGTATATATTTGCACTTTTCCTTTGAATAAAATATATCTTAGATATTCTACAAGTGTTCAAGACGCATTAATCTGAAGCATTCATCGTCCGATTATAAAGTAACCGATCGGCAGAAAGTGAAAAACAATTTCACTGCACGATCACGATAAAGACAACCGTCCGATAAAGGTGAAAACGCGATTTACCCAAAGGACGATCTAGAGATGACAACCACTTTCTACAAATCGACAAAGATGAACACAGAATAATGTAAGAAGTTATCAAAAGTGATCTAAAAAAGAACCTGACGAGGTCTTACGGATTGCTAAAATAATAACTTAAAGACTGGCCGACGTTAAGAAGTCGGACCAAGTCAACCCAAGTTATAAGTAAACCCTGGAAAGAGGTCTGGCCAACCCTAATAAAGAGGAATACTTTAACTTAGAAGGGCCCGATATAACAAAGTCAGCCCAAAACCAAAAAAGTTATACAAGTAGCCCCTGAAAGAGACCTGACAAAGTTCCAAAAAAGAGGACTACAAAAGTAACTTAAAGGAGACCGATATAACGAAGTCGGACTCCTACTACTAAAAAATTATTTGCAAAAGTAACTTAAAGGAGACCGATATAACGAAGTCGGACTCCTACTACTAAAAAAGTTATTTGCAAAGTAACTTAAAGGAGACCGATATAACGAAGTCGGACTCCTACTACTAAAAAGTTATTTACAAAAATAACTTAAAGGAGACCAACATAATGAAGTCGGACTCCTACTACTAAACAAGTTATAAAAGTAGTCCCTAAAAGAGATCTAACAAAGATCCAAGAAAGAGGATTACAAAAACAACTTGGAGGACCAACTTGAAGAAATCGGTCATAGATCGTCAGAAACACAAGCAAGAACGAGAAAACCGAAGAACAAGTTAAGACACACATAACCACAACCACAAAAGGATTCAAGTACAAAGCAATCCAAAAAGGTCAAGCTGCAAGGTTCCAGCATTCTCAGAAAACAAAAAAATACCAAGTTAAGCGTGAAAGCATGATATAATCCACAAAGTTATAAAGATTCAGAGGCCACCAAAATCTACCTCAAAAGCTAGAAAGTTACTTTTGTCAAAACAAAAAGTTGCTAGGCAAGCAAAGAGAAAATATCAACAGTTAACAAAAAAGAGTTTAAAAAGCCCACAAGCCGGGCCAACTACGAAAATATCCAGAAAAAAATGGGCTAAGGGTCAGAAGACTATTTAGCAAGCATCAGTTCGAGGAGACGGAGGGCGAGTCTGGAGAGGAACAGCATCCATAGTACCATCATCCCGGTTTAAGATCTGACAGTCAGGATCAGAAGCGGGAGGGCTGACCTCGGCGGGAATGGCAGGAGTTGACACCTTGGCAGAGGATACGGGGGGAGGTTCGACATCATCCTCATCCTCGTTATCAGGGAGAACCTTGCCATCTCTGACAACGTTATCTAAGCTAAAGAGGGTCAGGTCAGCCTCGGGAGCAATAACCCGAACTTGTTCCTTCAGGTTCTCATAGGCAGCATTTACGCTGCCAACAAGATGACCTTGGAGTTCGGAATAATTAGCTCGGGCATTCTCCAACTCCTCTCTCAGACGCAACACCTCCCGATAAGATGTCACATAACTATCCTCGCCTTCTCATTCTCCAAATCTTTTTCCAACTTGGCCACCCTCACTTCAAGCTCCTCCTTCAAACCTTTCATCCGATCAAACTCCTGTTTGGCCTCCTCCATGAAAGCTTTAGTGGCATGGAGAGGAAGACTTTGAGTAGTTCGATATAAGGCCGCTCCCATGTGTGCCAACTTAATACCACTCCGAGTTATATAATCAAAATGATGAAGAAGTGACACGTCGTCCATAGAAAGAACACCATAAGGGCCGATTTGTTGATCCACAAATTCAACCGCATCAAAGTTTGGGGCATCAAGGTCGAAAGGCTCAGTGGTTTTTTGTTTCTTACTAGGAGGGGCACCGAAAACTGCAGCAGAAGATTGTGGAGGATCGACCAGACGAACCCGAGGAGTAGGAATTGCTTTCCTCGGCCCGGGAGAACTTGGTATAGGAGGTTTAACTAGAACTTGAGAAGATCCCTCTCCGGATGCCTTGGCCGAGATGTTTAAAGCAGCAGTCGCCTTCTTCGCCTTCTTGTAGGCCTTCATAGAATCATTATTCTTTGACATCTCTGAAAAACACAAAATCAAAAAGACAAGTTACAACATAGGATAAGAAAAGCTCGGAAGCAGTATAAAAACAAATCAGACAGTACTATTCCGAAGGGTTACCTAAAACTGTAGGTCGATCTCGGACGAGATCTTCTGTGCTAGTCGGAACCGATGTATCCGGTTGGTGAATGGTGACCGGAGCTGGTACGTCCGACTTGTTTGGACTTGAACAAGCTACTGATCCTCTTTCACCGAAGGGTGAGGGGTACCTGCAAGAGACTCTGATGCTTAAGTTAGCATGGGTATTAAACAGGTGTTATGTAGAATCAGAGTATGAATTATACCTGGGTGCTCCAGTGTATTTATAATGGTGAGATGTGACCTTTTGGATAAGATAAGTTAGTTATCTTATCTTATCTTTATCTTTGAGTTGAGGTCAGCGTATCTTCAACGGAACCGCCTTCATCTCTATAGGCTTAGGCCGCCTTAGGATTCGGGTCGTGCTCCTCTATTTGGTCCCTTAATCTGGGCTCTCCTGTCGATTTGGCCGAGCTCTTTGAGAAGAGGTCGGATAGTCTGACCTGAAGAGGTTGGTCGCTTTATCTCGAATCATCCCAGGTCGGATAGCTCGACCCAGGGTATGAACAGTGCCCCTGCTTGAGCTCGATCTTCTTTTTGAGGTCGAGTCCTTGACTTCGGTCCTTCTTAAAGTCGAACTCAAGCATTTGTCGATTCCTTTCTTTGTAAAGTCTTTTTTGAATGTAGAACATTTTCCTCTAAAAGCGCGCGCTTTTGTATTAGCGCTTTTTTGGGAACGCAAGCGGTTTTAATATCCGCATTTAATTGGCATTAATTTGCCCTTCATTCTCTCTTGGCTTTTATTTTGAATTTCGCGATCAAAAATGGTTTCTCTTCTTTATTTCTTCTTCGTAACTTCTCCCTTTACTCTCTCATTTTCTGTTTCTCTCATCTGCTCTCTTGCGCTTCTGCTTTCTTGTGTTTGCGGCGTCGCTTGGCATTTTTCTGGGCAGCCCTTATCTCTACGCTTCCACTCTTCCTCGAAGCTTCTTCCGTCTCCAGGTTAGTCCCTTTTTGTATTTTCCTCGTTGTTTTTGACTTTGCGATGGAGTTTTCCTTTTGATCTTCTTTTTGGAGAAAGTTTGGATCTTTTCTGTTTTTATCATGCTTGATTTGTTGCATGCTCTGGAATTTCTTTGTTTTTTGGTGCGAATCTTTTTCTTGTTGCCTGAATCTTTTTTCTTTTGCATGTTGCCGCCGTTTCTGTTTGTGCCTTGGCTGATGATTTTTTGCTTGAAAAGTTTGCGCCTTTGCTGCTTGGCCTTTTTGGTATTTCTGATATACTGTAGAAGTAGTGTTTTTTGCTGGTAAACTGTAGGAGCAATGCTTTTCCTAATAAACTGTAGAAGGGTGGACCTTTTGCATTTTTGCTTCCTTTGTTTTCTTTCTAGATTTTATTTTGATGAGTGCTGGAATGTGGGCTATAGAAATAACTTGAAGACCTTGCTTGTTTACTACCTCCAAGGGATGCCCCAAGACTTTTTGTCTTAAGTCTTGGGGTTTTCCCTTTTTTGTTTATTCGCCCGTCGAGATGTTTTTCCCCATGTCCGAGATGTTTTTAAGTAATCCATTCTTCTTTTCTTTTTGTAGGATTTAGTTGACCTCATGTCTTCCCGAAATAACGTTGTAGAGATGCCTTCCCAGGTCCCTGCGGGTATGGCCGATTGGGTGGACTCCATGGTTCTCATGTGTGTCTCGCTTGTTGATTCTGAGTTTTGTGCTCAGCTTAGGCAGTTTCATAGTGTCTGTAGTAATTCTGGTGACGAGAAGAACTATGAGCTTGTTTCTCCTTCTTCTGACGAGAGAGTCTGCTTCTCGACTCGAGTTGTTGACAATCGCCCCTTCTTTTATGCTTACGATTTTTTCTTTGGTCAACTGGGTATTACCCTTCCTTTTACTCAATTTGAAACCGACCTGTTATGGTCTTGTAATGTTGCCCCTTCTCAACTTCACCCCAACTCCTGGGGTTTCATAAAAATTTTCCAATTGCTGTGCGACGGTTTTGGTATTCCTGCTTCCCAATCTCTCTTTTTCTATCTGTTTGTCTTGACTAAACCCGGTGTGGTAAAAAAGAAGTCAGCTTGGGTCTCCTTTCGTTCTACCCAAGGAAAGAAGGTTTTTTCCATGTTTGACGAGTCATTCCGTGACTTTAAAAACTACTTTTTCAAGGTCCGAGCTATTGAAGGAGCTCGGCCCTTTTTTCTGGATGAGAATGACGAACCTGCTTTTCCTTTGGAATGGCAAAAAGATATGAGGGTCTCCCGGTATTCGTGGGAGATGTTGGATGAGGCCGAGCGAGCCTTTGTGACTATCTTAGAAGAACGCTGGGGTCAACCTCCCCATCTTGACACAAAGAAATTTCTGACCAATTCTTCTCTTCTTCAAACTGAACTGGGTATTTTGTGTTTCTTGTTTATGTTGCTTGTAGCTGTCTTTTCCGACTTATCCGACTTGTAGCTGAATTTTCTGTTTTGCTTGCAGAGGCAATGAAGAATAATGAAGCTATGAAAGCTTTTAAGAGGGCACAAAGGGTGACTGCTGCCAGAAATGTTGCTGCCAAGGCAGCTGGGGAGGGATCCTCCCAGGTGCGCGAGAAGCCATCAGTGCAGAGTTCTGCCGGGGTGAAGAAAGTGATCCCTACACCCCGAGTTCGTTTGGTAGATCCTCACGTCGCCTCTGCTGCTCCTTCTGTTGCTCCTCCCAATAAAAAACAAAAGACTGCTGAGCCCTTCGACCTCGATGCTCCTGATTTTAATGCTATTGAATTCGTGGATCAACAAATCGGTTCCTACGGCGCTCTCTCCATGGATGATGTGTCCATCCTTCATCACTTGGAATTCATGGCCCGAAATCATGTGAAGATGGCGTATATGTCGGCTGCCATATATCGTACTGCTCAGAATCTCCCTCTCCACGCCACTAAAGCATTTTGGAGGAGGCGAAACAAGAGTTTGATCGGATGAAGGGGTTAAAGGAGGAGCTTGAGACGAAGGTGGCCAGGCTGGAGAAGGACTTGAAGAATGAGGAGGCGAGTTCTCAGTCATTGGTAGCTTCGTTGAGGTTGGCTGAGGATGCAGTCTTGATGCACAAGGATAGTTACGTCACCTCTTATCGAGAGGTGCTGCGCCTGAGGGAGGAGCTCGACCATGCCCGGAAAGATTATTCTGAGCTTCAAGGTCATCTCGTTGGCAGTGTGACTGCTGCTTACGAGAACTTGAAGGAGCAAGTTCGGGTCATTGCTCCCGGGGCCGATCTCACCCTTTTTAGCCTGGATAATATAGTCAGGGATGGCAAGTTTGTCCCTGATGATGAAGGTGATGATGATGATGTTGTTCCTTCCCATGTGTCTTCTACCAAAGTGCCGACCTCTTCGGTTCCTCCTGCTGTGCCCGACTCGGATTGCCAGATCCTGAATTGGGAGGATGGAACTGTGGATGCTGTGCCGATCCAAACTCGCCCTCCTTCTCCTTGTCCTGATGCTGCCAAGAAGGTTCCTGATGCTTGCTGATCTCTTCTTTGAAAATTTGTGTAGTTGGCCCGGCTTGTGGGCTCTTTTAGAACTTATTTATTTATTTGCTGACGCTTTCTAGTTGCTTGTCTAGCAACTTTTTATTTTGAAAAACAAAAGGTAACTTGTTATCTCTTTGTGGTAGGTTTGGTGGCCTTCCAGGCCTTATAACTTTATAAAGTAGAAGTAGTTGTTTGACTTGACATCTTTTTGTTTTTCTATTGATGTTCGAAATCTTGCTGCTCGACCTCCTTGGATTACTTTGTTGTTTGTAACTTGAATCCTTTGAGGTTACGATTTGTGGGGTCCAACTTGTTTCTCGGTTTTTCGTATTTGTGGCCGGTTCCTTTGCGTTGGTCCCTTTCTAAGTTATTATTGTAATCCCCTCTTTCAGAGATTACTTTTATAACTTATTTGTAGGAGATTGACTTCGTCAGGTCGATCTCTTTTTAAGTTATTTTTGTAATCCTCTTTCTTGGACCTTTGTCAGGTCTCTTTCAGGGATTACTTTGATAACTTCTCGGTGGTAGGAGTCCGACTTAGTTATGTCGGTCTCCCTTAAGTTATTTTTTGTAGTCCTCTTTCTTGGATCTTTGTCAGATCTCTTTCAGGGACTACTTTGATAACTTTTTGGTAGTAGGAGTCCGACTTGGTTGTGTCGGTCTCCCTTAAGTTATTTTTTATAGTCCTCTTTCTTGGATCTTTGTCAGATCTCTTTCAGGGACTACTTTGATAACTTTTTGGTAGTAGGAGTCCGACTTGGTTATGTCGGTCTCCCTTAAGTTATTTTTTGTAGTCCTCTTTCTTAGATCTTTGTCAGATCTCTTTCAGGGACTACTTTAATAACTTTTCATTTTGGGCTGACTTTGTTATGTCGGGTCCTTCTAAGTTAAAGTAATCCTCTTTAATAGGGTTGGCCAGACCTCTTTCCAGGGTTTACTTATAACTTGATTTGACTTGGTTCGACTTCTTAATGTTCGACCAGTCTTTAAGTTATTATTTTAGCGATCCGTAAGACCTCGTCAGGTTCTTTTTTAGATCACTTTCGATAACTTCTTACATTATTCTGTGTTGATCTTTGCCGATTTGTAGAAAGTGGTTGTCATCTCTAGATCGTCCTTTGGGTGAATCGCGTTTTCACCTTTATCGGACGGCTGTCTTTATCGTGATCGTGCAGTGAAATTCTTTTTCACTTTCTGCCGATCTGTTGCTTTATAATCGGACGATGAATGCTTCAGATTAATGCGTCTTGAAATCTTTGTAGAATATCTAAAATATAATTTTATTTAAAGGAAAAGTGCAAATATATACATATGGGATTGTCTGAGTCTCAACTTGGTGCCTCATTAAAAAACCTTTTCAGGAAAAAGAGTGCATCCAATGATGAGATCTTTTATCTTTTCTAACTGTAGTACCTTCTGAGGTTGCAGGCGTGTCATGACCTGGGAAGCTCTCGTCCATCGAGTTCAGACAGTCTGTAGTAGCCCTTTCCAAGTACTTCTACAACTCGGTAGGGTCCTTTCCAGTTTGCTGCCAGCTTTCCCTCTCCTGGTCGAGTTGTTCCAATATCATTTCGGATTAGGATGAGATCATTCTCTGCAAAACTTCTCGGCACTACCTTTTGATTATATCTGGAAGCCATTCGTCGTTTTAGAGCTTCTTCCCTGATCCGAGCTCTTTCTTGGATTTCGGGTAACAAGTCAAGCTCTTCTCTCTGAAGTTGGGAGTTTGCTCCCTCATTGTAGTGAACTACTCTAGGCGACCCTTCCTTAATCTCTACTGGAATCATCGCCTCTATTCTGTATGCTAATCGGAAGGGGGATTCCTTCGTGGTGGAATGTGGCGTTGTCTGATATGCCCACAGGACCTGTGGAAGCTCTTCTGCCCAGGCTCCCTCTGTATCTTGTAATCTCCATTTTAATCCGGCCAATATGACTTTGTTAGCAGCTTCGGCCTGCCCATTGGCTTGTGGATATTCGACGGAGGTGTACTGGTGCTTTATATTCAAGTCGGTTACTAGTTTTCTGAAGCCTGCATCTGTGAATTGGGTGCCATTGTCTGTGGTTATTGAATATGGAACCCCGAACCTTGTGATAATGTTTCTATATAAGAATTTCTGGCTTCTTTGAGCGGTGGCATTGGCTAGGGGCTCTGCCTCGATCCACTTTGTAAAGTAATCTACCCCTACTATGAGGAATTTAACTTGTCCTGATCCCTGTGGGAAGGGGCCGAGAAGATCGAGTCCCCATTTTGCGAACGGCCAAGGCGAGGTCACGCTGATGAGCTCTTCTGGCGGGGCGATGTGAAAGTTGGCATGTTTCTGACATGGTGGGCATGTCTTTACAAATTCTGTGGCTTCTTTCTGTAGAGTTGGCCAATAAAATCCCGTCCGGAGCACTTTTTTTGCGAGAGCTCGTGCTCCGAGATGATTGCCACAGATACCACCGTGTATTTCTTCTAGCACTTCTCTTGTGTTGGAGGTTGGCACGCATTTTAGTAAAGGTGTTGAGATTCCTCTTTTGTACAGGATGTTGTTTATGATGGTGTAGTACTGTGCCTCCATTTTTAGCCTTTTTGCGTCCTTTTCTTCTGTGGGGAGCATTCCTGTTCTGAGGTAGTTGGCTATAGGGGTCATCCATCCTTGGTCCTGACTTGTTATAGTCATGACTTTTTTCTCTTCCTAGATTGACGAGTTCTGTAACATTTCTTGGATGAGGCTTCTATTGTTGCCCCCTGGTTTGGTGCTGGCTAGTTTTGAGAGTGCGTCAGCTCGGGCATTTTGTTCGCGGGGTATGTGGCAGATCTTATACTCCCCAATTTGTCCGAGCTGTTCTTTGATTTTATCCAAATACTTTTTCATGGTGGGATCTTTGGCTTGGTAGCTCCCTGTTATTTGTGATGTGACCACTTGTGAATCGCTGTAAATGTTGAGTTTTTGAGCTCCGACTTCTTTAGCCAGCTTTAAACCAGCTAATAATGCTTCATATTCCGCCTGGTTGTTTGAGACCGGGAACCCGAACTTGAGGGAAAGCTCAACTTGGGTTCCTTGGTTGCTTTCTATTATCACGCCCGCACCACTTCCAGTTTTATTTGAAGAACCGTCCACGTAAAGATTCTATTCTGTGGGGGTTTCTGGAGCATCTGTGAATTCTGCGATAAAATCGGCCAGGTACTGTGATTTGATGGCCGTCCGAGCTTCATATTGGAGGTCAAACTCTGACAACTCGACTGCCCATTGTAGAATTCTGCCTGCTAGATCTGTTTTCTGTAATATTCCTTTTATGGGCTGGTTAGTTCGAACCTTAATGGTGTGAGCCTGGAAGTACGGGCGGAGTCGTCGAGATGTTAGGATAAGAGTATAGGCAAATTTTTCTATTTTCTGGTAGTTCAGCTCGGATCCCTGTAGTGCCTTGCTAATGAAGTAGACAGGTTGTTGTCCATTTTCGTCTTCTCTGACTAATGCTGATGCTACTGCCTTGCTTCCCACTGCGAGGTATAATATGAGTGGTTCTCCAACTCGCAGTCGGGATAGGATAGGTGGCTGTCCTAAGAACTTCTTGAGGTCTTGGAAGGCTTGCTCGCACTCTTTTGTCCATTCGAATTGTTTTCCCTTTCTTAAAGTAGCATAGAAGGGAAGCGATCTTATCGCGGCTCCTGCTAAGAATCGGGATAGGGCGGCCAGTCTTCCGTTGAGTTGCTATACTTCTTTAACACAGGTTGGGCTCTTCATGTTGAGTATGGCCTGACATTTGTCTGGATTTGCTTCAATTCCTCTTTGAGTGAGCATGAAGCCTAAGAATTTGCCTGCTTTTACTGCAAAGGTGCATTTCGCAGGATTGAGTCGCATGTCATGCTTCCTTATGGTGTCGAATACTTGAGCCAGGTCGGATAATAGTGTCTCTTCGCTTTGTGTTTTTATTAGCATGTCATCCACATAGACCTCCATGGTGTTTCCAATGTGATCCGAAAAAACTTTATTTATTAGTCTTTGATAAGTAGCTCATGCGTTCTTGAGACTGAAGAGCATCACGATGTAACAGTAGTTTGCCTTTGGTGTTAAAAACGAGGTCTTTTCTTGATCTGGTGGATACATGGGGATTTGGTTGTATCCTGAATATGCGTCCATAAACGAGAGATATTTATATCCAGAGGAAGCATCTACCAGGGCGTCAATACTTGGGAGTGGGTATGGATCTTTCGGACAAGCTTTGTTGAGATCGGTGTAATCGGTGCACATTCGCCACTTCCCGTTCAATTTTTTCACCAAGACGACGTTGGCTAGCCATAGCAGGTATTTAACTTCTCTTATAAGTCCGGCTTCCAGTAGTGCCTGTACTTGCTCTTCCACAGCTTGGGATCGCTTTGGCCCAAGCTTTCTTCGTCTCTGCTGTACCGGTCGAGATCCTGGGTAGACCGCCAACTTGTGACACATTAGCTTAGGGTCTATGCCTGGCATGTCCGCGGCTTTCCATGCAAAGAGGTCAAAATTATCTCGTAAGAATTGTATTAGCAATTTTTTTAAATCTCCTTTGAGGATTGTGCCGATATTAGTTGTTTTTTCCGAGGTGTCCCCGATCTGAATTTTTTCTATCTCGCCATTTGGTTGGGGGCGAAGATCTTCTCGTCGTTGAACTCCGCCCAACTCGATTGCGTGGAACTCTTTTCCTTTGCCTCTGAGGTTTAGGCTTTCGTTATAACAGCGACGTGCCATCTTTTGGTCAGCTTTTATCGTGGCTATCCCTTTTGGAGTTGGGAACTTCATACATAGGTGTGGGGTCGAAACTATTGCACCGAGTTGGTTGAGTGTTGTCCGACCTATGAGAGCATTGTAAGCTGAACTTACATCGACTACGATGTAGTCTATTTTGAGGGTCCTGGATTGGTCTCCTTTTCCGAAGGTTGTATGTAGTGATATATATCCTAGTGGTCGAACCGGGGTATCTCCTAACCCGAACAGACTGTTTGGATATGCCTTAAGTTCTTTTTCTTCTAAGCCGAGTTTGTCAAAGGCTATCTTGAATAAGATGTCGGCAGAACTCCCTTGGTCTATTAAGGTGCGGTGTAGGTTGGCGTTTGCCAATATGATGGTGATGACCATGGGATCGTCGTGTCCTGTGATGATGCCGGACGCGTCCTCCTTAGTGAATGTTATCGCTAGGATGTTGAGTGCTTCCTCCTCTCCTTCGACATGATATACTTTTTTGAGATACCTTTTGCGGGAAGATTTGGAGATCCCTCCTGCTGCGAATCCGCCATGTATCATGTGGACATGTCTTTCCGGTGTCCGAGGTGATCGTTCTGTTTGCTCGGTATCTTCATCCCTTCGTCTTTTTCTTTGATCATCATCTCGGGTGGCCAGGAATCGATCTAATTTTCCTTCCCTTACCAATTTTTCTATGATATTTTTTAAGTCGAAGAATTCGTTGGTGGCGTGTCCTCTGACCCGATGATATTCACAATATTCCTTCCGATTTCCTCCTCCCCTTTTTCCTTTGAGGGGCCGTGCTGGGGGATTTTTTCTGTATGGCAGACCTCTTTGTATATTTCGACTAGGGATGCTCTGAGGGGGGTATAATTATGGTATTTTTTAATTTTCTCCCCTTGTCGGTCTTCTTTTCTTTTAGATTCCTTGTCTCTGTCACGGTAGGAGGTCCCCGATTTTGAGGTCTCTCCTAACCGAGCATTTTCTTCCATGTTGATGTATTTTTCTGCCCGTTCCTGCACTTCGTCTAAGGAGGTCGGGTACTTTTTTGATATAGATTGGCTGAAAGGTCCCTCTCGTAGGCCGTTGATAAGTCCCATGATGGCGGCCTCTGTGGGTAAGCTTTGTATGTCCATGCATGTTTTGTTGAATCTTTCCATGTAGTTGCGGAGGCTCTCCCGATCTCCTTGCTTGATCCCTAGTAGACTGGGGGCGTGTTTAGCTTTATCTTTCTGGATGGAGAATCTGGCAAGGAACTTTCCGCTAGGTCGTCGAAGTTTGAGATGGACTTGGGAGGTAAGCTGTCGAACCATCTGATCGCCGTCTTCGTGAGGGTTGTCGGGAAGGCTTTGCAGCGAATGGCATCTGAGGCATCGTTAAGGTACATTCTGCTTCTGAAATTACTGAGATGATGGTTGGGATCGGTGGTGCCGTCGTACAAAATCATATCCGGGAGTTTGAAGTCTTTTGGAATTTTGGTTTTCATGATTTCCCTGGTGAACGGATCCTGTTCTTTGCGTGAGCTTTTCTCAGGAGTGACCCGAGGGGCTTTTAGATCGGCTTCTAATTGCTGTAACTTGTCTTCCAATTCTCGACGTCGCCGTACTTCCTTTTGTAGACCTTTTCCGATTTCTCGTTGTCGTTGGGTTTCTTCTTCAAGTTGTTTCAAGCGATCTTGAAGGGCTTCTATTGCTCCCGGTTTAGCAGAATTTTTGTCTCCATTGGATTCCAGAGTGTCTTTTAGTGGGGCGTCCGCATTTTTGTGCGGTGTTCTATTTTCTAGATCTGAGTCGTGGTCGTTGTCATGGTTGTCCGCCATGGTGATGGGATGATTTCCAGGTTCCCCGGCAACGGCGCCAATGTTCCGAGGGTTACCTGAAACTGTAGGTCGATCTCGGACGAGATCTTCTGTGCGGGTCGGAACCGATGTATCCGGTTGGTGAATGGTGACCGGAGCTGGTACGTCCGACTTGTTTGGACTTGAACATGCTACTGATCCTCTGTCACCGAAGGGTGGGGGATACCTGCAAGAGACTCCGATGCTTAAGTTAGCATGGGTATTAAACAGGTGTTTTGTAGAATCAGAGTATGAGTTATACCTGGGTGCTCAAGTGTATTTATAATGGTGAGATGTGACCTTTTGGATAAGATAAGTTAGTTATCTTATCTTATCTTTATCTTTGAGTTGAGGTCAGCGTATCTTCAACGGAACTGCCTTCATCTCTATAGGCTTAGGCCGTCTTAGGATTCGGGTCGTGCTCCTCTATTTGGTCCCTTAATCTGGACTCTCCTGTCGATTTGGCCGAGCTCTTTGAGAAGAGGTCGGATAGTCTGACCTGAAGAGGTTGGTCGCTTTATCTCGAATCATCCCAGGTCGGATAGCTCGACCCAGGGTATGAACAAGTACCCAAAGCAGCCCGAACCAAAGAGGGATCACTCAAAAATCTCTTCGTGTCCAGATGGGGAGGCTTCCCCTACAAATTTTCAAGAACAACTACAAAGGCCCGCTCAACCTCACTAAGCATCTCCCATGTGTAACGTGGCACTCTTACATTCTTTTGCCACTCTAGAGAAAAAGCGGGCTCATTATTTTCATCAAGAAAAAAGGGGCGGACCCCCTCAATAGCACGGATTCGGAAGAAATAGTTCTTAAAATCTTTAAACGACTTATCATACAAGGCAAAAACTTTATGCCCCTGAGCTGATCTGAAAGAAACCCAGGAAGCTTTCTTTTTGGAAGAACCTCCGGGCTTGGCCGAGACAAAAAGATAAAGGAAAAGGGTTTCAGAAGGGGTTACACCCAACTCCTGGCAAAGAAGTTGAAATATTTTGATAAAACCCCAGGAGTTAGGATGAAGCTGGGACGGAGCAATATTACAGGACCACAACAAGTCAGTTTCAAAAGCAGTAAAAGGGAAAGAAACGTTTAATTGGCTGAAGAAGTATTCATAAGCATAGAAGGAGGGACGCTCCCCCTCGACGGAAGTCGAAAAACAAACTCTCTCATCAGAATCAGGGGCAACAAGCTCGTAATTTCCTTCACAGGTACTGTTACCACAAATCTTATGACGCTTCCTCAGCTCTGTGTAAAATTCAGCATCCACAACAGAAACACACAACAAAACAAGGGAGTCCAGCCAATCGGACATCCCCTCGGGAACTCTGGAAGACATCTCTACAATGTTATTGCGAGAAGACATGAGGCCAACTAATCCTACAAATAAAAAAAGAAGAGGGGGTTACTAAAAACATCTCAGACAAGGGAGAAAACAACTCGGTTAATATGATACAGGCGAAGAAACAGAAAAGGAAAACCCCAAGACCCAAACCAAAGTCCTGGGGTATCCTTTGGAGGTAGTAACAAAGCAAGGTTTCCAGGAAAAATCTACAGCTCGCACCCCAGCATCTCTCAGAAAGAATTCAAACAGCAAACATTCTTCATCAAAGTAAAACACAGAAAGTCATTTCGGTCTACCAAGCAAAAAGCATTCCCAAAATCAAAGCACACCAAGTAGAAACCATCAAAGGTGCAAACTTTTTCAGAATCAGACAAAAAGAAATCTCCAAACAAAGCAAGGAACAGATGAAGATTTTCTATCGGTATCAGACCGGAAACAACCAGAAGCAACAATAAAACCCTAGAAAGCCTCGACGGAAATGCCAGGAGAATGCATAAAGGAAAGTCAAGAAAAACACATTACAGTGACAAGCAAATACAAGACCACGAAAAAGATTCAAACTTTCAAACATAACAAAATCAAAGCTTCACTAAAAAACTAAAGACGAAGCTATGAAGGAAGCAAGAAAGTGAGTACCAACTTGGAAAAAGTAGCAAGCTTCAAAGAAATTGAGGATGGAAGACGAAAACTGGAGTCGCCCTCTCACGAGCAAAAAAGCACAAACAAAAGCAATGTCGCAGGGAAAAACGCAGAACAACAGGCAAAAACAGAAGCTTCAGAAAAATCACCAAGCGACGCCGCAACGCAAGAAAAGCTTAAATGTGGGTGAAAGGCAGAGAATGAAAGGATAAGTGCGAAGAAGTTACGAAAAGGGCGAAGGAGAGAAACTGTTTCTGGGTTTTCAAAATCAAAATAAAGAGCCAAAAAGGAAACGGGGCAATTAATGTTAAAATTAATGAAAGCATTAAACCCCCGCACGTTCCCAAAGCGCTGATATAAAAGCGCGCACTTTTAGAGGAAAAAATGTTCTACATTCGAAAAATGCTTCTACAAAGGAATCGACAAAGTGCTTGAGTTCGGCTCTACTAGAGAAGGACCGAAGTTGAGAACTCGGCCTCAAAAAAGAAAACCGAGCTCAAGCAGGGGCACTGTTCATACCCTGGGTCGAGCTGTCCGAACCGGGATGTTCAGTAGCAAAGCGACCGACCTGTTCAGGTCAAGCGGACCGACTTCTTTGCGAAGAACTCGGCCAAATCGACAGAAAAGCCCAGTAAAGGGCCCAAATGAAAGGACACAGCCCAATCCAAAGGCAGCCCAAGCCTACAGAGGGAAGGGCGGTTCCGTTGAAGATAAGCTGACCTCACCATAAGATAAGATAAGATAAGATAACTAACTTATCTTATCTAAAAAGGTCACTCTACACCACTATAAATACACTGGAGTATCCAGGTATAACTCATACTCTGATTCTACTAAAAACCTGCTTAATACCCGTGCTAACTTAAGCATCAGAGTCTCTTGCAGGTACCCCCCCACCCTCCGGTGACAAAGGATCAACAGTGCAGCTAGATCAACAAGTCAGACACGACAGCTCCGGCCGCCACTCACCAGCCGGACACATCAGCACCGATCAGTACAGAAGATCTCGTCCGAGATCAACCTCCAGTTTTAGGTAACCCTCGGAACAGTCCCTGCTAAGCACTACAAGCTATTGCCGTCGAAAGTCGTCTTCTGATCATCATCGCTAACCATCGTGCTCGGAGCTGTTGCGTCGTCGGCTCCCTCATCATCGTCAAGCAAGTTTCCGTCCAAGTCCTCGTCGTTCTCGAAATCTAGGTCTTTGATGCATCGTCAAGCCTATGTCCAAGGTCACAGCCTTCTTCCCCCACTGTCAATTCCAATCTTCCCTTACTGCCAGTAAGTACTACTGCTTCAATTTCTGGAATAATGTCTGATATGATATGAATAATTCTATTATGCAATTTTTGCTGAGTTAACCTGTTGATGGAGTTTTGAGTTAACTTGTATTATTATTATTATTATTATTATTATTATTATTATTATTATTCAGTATATGAATGGTATTATTTTTTTAGAAATTACAAACTTATTTAGAAGTTACGTTACAAACACTTTTGTACAAATTATTAATTAAAAATTATCTAACATAGACACTTTGAATAATAATGATACAAAAATTATTTCTTTTAATAAACAAAAGTGAGGGAGAGAGAGAAAAAAGGAGGGATTTGTAGGAAGAGTGTAGGTTTTTCCTTCCAAGTGTTGTTTTCAAATTGGGGTTTGATTTCAAGTGGCACTAATAACAGTGTGTTTGTTTTTAAGCTAACAAAGTGGGCCTTAATGCACATGTCTCTATTATATGAAGCCAGATAATAAAACAATAAAACATCTTTGAAGGTGATTATATTAATTAAAAGAAAACGCAGTGGTTGACCATACGTGAAGTATTTACTTTATGCGATTATGACTATATCTGCATTTTCTCTCCATCATAATCTACACTTTCTCTCTATCATATAAAGTGTGATGGACTTATAGCATGATTTAAGACTGTTGGTTTTTCTTTGTTTGTGCTGGTTTTTCCATTCAATCGTATTAAAATATTGTTATACACTTAATTGCTTTTCCTGTAATTTCATTTTATGATATGCATTTCTTGATACTAGGAATTTAAGATGCCCAGGAAAGCTCGTTACACGAAAAAGTCAAGATTGGAAACACCATGTCAGTAGCCTCCAACGGGAGCTCCTGCATTTTTATCCTCCGCTGATGATGACTGGCTTGTTCCCCTACCCAGTGATAGTGGTGTGCCATGTTTCTGCCCATTCCATCCACCCCGGAGCGAACCAAGACCTGAGGCACAGACATGCACCAATTGTAACGACCCGCATTTTTAAAAATCTAAATAAGAAAAAAGTTCTAATTTATTTTATTAATTTGGGCTCCTTATTTTTAGAAACTAACTTATTAAGAATAATTAAATTAATTTTTTATGAATATTTTGAATTCAAATTTTATTTAAAAAAAAAAAGAGAAAGCTGATTAATTTGATTATTATAGTTTTAAATTTAAAATAAATATTTGATTATATTAGTATGTTGATAGATATATTTTTATATGTTCCTAAAATAATATTTGGTATCATAATTATATTTATAAATTATTTTAATCTTAATATTTTGTATAACTTTTATACTACTAGTAAGTATTTTTTTAATACTAAATTTCTTATTTTTATGCACATCCCTATTATTTAACACGTATAATTTTCATCCCTCACCTTCACACACGTACACAGACACTAATTTCACTCTTAGCCTTACTTTAACCCTAACATACCCCCTTCCCTTGTCCACACCCACATCTCAACGAAGAAAGAAAGTAGAGAAAAAGAAACGAGAGATGGGAATCGACATAGTTGAGAGGGGAAATCAAAGCGTGAGGGAGAAGAAGAAGAGAGGGAGACGGATGGCGCCGCGGGGTTTACTGCCGCGCCACCACGTCCAACTTGTCATCACGCCTCACCGCCGTCACCGTCGTCAATAGGTGCATCAGGAGAGAGAGGGACGAACTCGCAAGGGAGAGAGAGGAGGTTCTGCCGTGCAGTCGTCGGACCCATCATCGCGCCAGTCGCTGCTGTTGCCGATGATGGAGTCGTCGCTGAAGCCCGTGTCACCATCGTTCTTGCCAGCTTGCGAGAGAGAATCACGATGGAGCTCCTCCATTTCTGCTGCCCTGGTTCGCCGAGAGAGAAGCTCATGGATGGAGGAAGGCCGACGGAGAGAAGAACGCCGTTGAGAGAGGGAAGACGCCGCTGACGTGCTTCACAGTCGCGGTGATGGAGTCTGCGTTGCGTCACCCATGGCTACTGCTCTATTTGGTTCTATTTTGAGCTGTGCTGCTGTCTAGGGGGTCATCACTAACAGCAGCTGCCAAAGCCATCAATGCCACTGTTACTCCTCAAATTCCGCCTCTCTTCCATTAGGGTTTGCTATCTCAGCTGCTTTGAAGCTTCCACCGGTTCTGTTGAGGGTTTCTGCCGTGAATGCCACCACCACCAGCACCATCCTTCTTGTCTTGGTCTTAATTTTGTAAATCTTGAATCTACCATAATTTTACCTTCGTTTTGTTCCGTTGTTGTTTCTTGGTCAAATTCTTCTTTTAATTTCAATAGCATGTCCTATTTTAGCACAGCCATTTTTCTCCTCCTGTTTTTTTGCTAAGGCTATCTTGAGTGTTGATGATTATGCCGTTATGGAATTGCTAAAGTTGTTGCTGCCATGGATTAAAAAGAAAGGGGATTGTTTCATTTAAATTCTGCGGTTTTTACTAACTGAGGTAGGAATTCGTTTTAAAATTAAGAGTTTTTAATTTAAGGATACCAAAAAACTTATTGAGTAATTGTAAATAATTTATAAATGCTTTGTATGACCAATTAATGAGAATTGATGAAGTTGGAAATTCTTAGTGAATGTAAGTATGTTTGAATATGCTGAAATTGATTTTTGGTATGCTTGATGGTGCTGTCAAGAATTGGGTGATTAGATGAGCTATATGTGTATTTTTTAATTGTGATTTTGTTAGTGATGATGATATTGTTGTAGTTTTTGCTGGGTGTATTGTGATTGTGAATAAAGATAAATTTGGTGTTGCTTGTTGAATTGGAAATATGAATTGGGTTTGAATTGAGGTTGTGATTGATGCTGGGATCTCTGGTTATGTTAATGTCTTAGTTTGGTTGTTGACTTGAGAAATTATGAAAGTTAGGGAGCCTGTAAGGGTGGTGAAGTCAAATTGTAAAAGGAGGTTTTGTCCGAGTTCTTGTAAAAATATACGAAAAAGTGATTTTGATTTGAAAATCCAACTTATCAGCTTATTTTTAGAAATGATTCTATGGTTGGAAAAGAATATATTTACACATATCGAGAAAAGGGTGTTGTATTGAAAAGTTTGATTTATACATCTAAAGTAAAGAATGACTTAGGTTTGAAACCGTTAGAAAGAATTTGAGGAAACGTTGGTTTGATTTATTGGTAACGAATTGAGAGTTGGAAATAATTTTGATATTGAACCTAGTTAACTTTTAGATTTATAAATCATTTAACATTGGATTTGGTTTGTTTGATTTATCAGAAATGAACTTTGGGAATCGAAAATGATTTGGTAGGGACCCTTAAAGAGTGGCAAAGCCGAAATTTTAGAGAAAATACTGCAGAAATTTTTATAAAACTCTGAGGCTTTGTTTAAAGCCTTATTTAAAAGAAAATTTGGTTTAAGAATCATATTATTTGGTTTTCGATTTATTAAGAAAAGTATTATGTTTTAAATGTAATCTATTGAGAAAAGATTTTTATTTTAAGTTATGATCTGAGTTTGATTTATTAAGAAAAAGGAATTTTATATGTTAAAAGAGTTATGAACGATGAACGACTGAGAGTGAACCATTCTGGTAATGATGAGGTGTGATTGATTATTTGGTGATGCGAAGGTATGATAAAAAGAAAATAAATGAGAAACGATGATTGGAAAAAGATAATTGAGAAATGGTTGCTTGATTGGACATTTGTGCCGAAATGATTGTGCGGGGACACTTGTAAATATGGAATGGCTTCCAGGAGAAAGGATCACATGCTTCAGCTGGAGAACCAGCGCCTGCAAGAAGTAGAAACTTGCAGAGATTATGTCACTGGAATGCCTTATCCGACTTGCGAGTTGGATTGCGTCGAGTGTGGGTCAAAACTGACAAATGAGCTCATTACCTGCGATAGGACTAGACATACATCATATTATTTGTGCATTTGCATTTGGTTGTGTTTACTTGTTTTATTTCTCTATGATTGTGTTGTTTGTCTTATTGTTCCCTGTTTGTATGTTCAATTGGGTCTCTTGTGCTATTAGTCTGTGTATTGAGGTAATTAAGAGCTAATGTCGTGATAGAGACTTGGTTAAGTTCAGAAACTTAAAGAAAGTAATTAATTATCTAAAGTAAAAAATTAAAAAGTATTCTCAAAGGTTTTGATAAAAATAGTTTTATTGAGTAAAGTTAATTATTCGCATTTTATTCATTACTTTTACGGTATTCCCTTTCCCTACTGAGAACCTGCGAGGACGATGTTCTCACCCCCTACAGATTTCCTTTGTTTAGTGACAGGTTCAGGAATCTTTGGCGCAAGACCGCGACCGAACTACGGAGCTTTATGTATATATGTATTCGTATTTTCTGTATTTGGCTTAGTCTTAGAGTTTAGAGGTAAGTAACGCCTGAGCTTTTAGTACAGTCATGAGGTGCTAAAAATTAGGATATTATACCAATGGTGTACAAACGTCGGAGCCATGCGATAAAAACTTGGACCCAAAGGCGAATAAGGTAGATTCATTTGAACAACACATTGATAACATGTTTGCTGCTGCTGATGCTGAAAGGCGCAAAGGGCGCAAGATTACCGAGGTCTAAAATGTTGATGTCATCGGTAACAAATCTTGAACCTTAGTATATACAAAATGATTAGACTCTATTATTTTTATTTTTATTTTTGTGAACTCAAACCAAACCAGTGTCTGGATTAATATAGTTTAGATTGGAGTGCAGTATAGTTAAATAACTTAAAATAAAAATTTTATTGTTCTAATAGATTATTTGTGTAAATGAGTGAAATAGCTTAAGGAATTTGGAATATAAACAATAAGGTATAAACCAAGTACTCTCTTTTTTTTTTAATATTTATTAAAAAAAGATATTTAGATGTTGCTTTTCATATTAATGTTCTTATCTATTAATGATGGAGATGTTAATGATATAATCGTTTCACATGTAATTTAATTTGTTATATGAATATCTTTAGAGAAATTATTCATTATCCTAAATCATCCATTTAATTATCTTCTTAATTTTTGTTGAGTACAAATTTTTAGTTCAGTCTTTTGTTTTTTGAATACCAACTAAATCATGGTCATAATTTGAATGACTAGAACAAACATTTACTTTATTTTTAACCTTTTTAAAATATTAAACACGTTTGAATAAGGTTCTATTTTTTATAGATTCTGATGACATAACCAAACAAGCTTCATTAAGTGTGAGAGAAGTTATGGAGTGGTCTCTTAATGGTAGGAAGATCATATTTCAACGTGAAATTGCAACCAGTCGGAGATGGTGTTGGTTTATTGAGTGACATTCTTAGAACGTTAGGTGCTGATTACAACAAATTTTCTATTTATGAGAAAATTGGAAAAAGGTGACGGATAATGACATGGTATATAATGATTGCATAAAGGTAATAATTTTTAGATTTTTTAAATTAAATCAATTCTTTTATTATACAATTACTAATAACTTGAACTTATCGTTGCAAGAAATGTTCCATTTTGATGAAGATAGAGGTGAAAGAATCAAGAAAATAATTTTGCAAAGTATGGGGAAGTCTTAAAAGGAGACAAGGGTAGGTTATATGACAGTTATTACAAACCAACAAGGACACTTGAGCAAAATCTTGAGGACCATCTAACAGTAATTGATAAAGAGAATTGGAGATGGTTTCTTGATTATCGCAATGACCCTGATACAAAGGTAACCTATTTTTAAGTAGCATGCAAATTTAAGTAGCCCTTGTTATTAATCCAACTAGGTTCCAGATAAACATATATAATAACAACTGATAATAAGTTACAAAAATTACATTATTGCATTCAAGATTAGCAATAACATATATATATATGAATTGATTTTGCACATCAAGCACTTATTATTTGGAGTCATATAAATTATTAATGATGTAAAGACCAACTGATGATCTATCATTTTGTGAAGAAAAGAAAAAGAAAATAAAATAAATTAAAAGAGAAATATAACATTTAACTATTTATGATACACTGCTATGTGCAAGTTTCGTGTCTAACCAATCTTACTACTGATGACATAATAGGAGAAGTACAGGCAAATACTCTGAATCGATCGAAGCAACTTTACACCCACACTAGTGGTTCTAAAAGCTTGGCTAGGCGTAAGGAAGAAGAGGTAATTTAGGTTTGAATTTATTTTTGAATTGTATTTTGGACTGCATCTTCTTTATTTGAGTTTAATAGATTTATGGTATAAACTGTATTGCACAGTCAGAACTACAGGGGAGGAGAGTTGGTAGAGGAGAATTATGGATCTTATAGCACAAAGGACATAATGGCACTTATATACATGAAGAAGCTCGGAGGATTGGTGTAAGTACTTACTTTTAATGCTTTATGTTGTAACATGATGGATTAGTTTATAAAAATGTGTTGAATATGCTCTATTCCTAGTGTGATTATGTATGCTTATTTATGTTTGTAGAATAAAATATCTGAAATTGAACAGTGTGATGAATCCACGAGAATATTGTCTGGAAATGATTTCCTTGTCCAAGCTCTCAGAAAAGAGCGCTCGGACAGAGTGCATGGCGTAGGTTTTGGCAGACACCAAGTCAACTCTTCTATCCAAGTTCGCAGCCGCCGGTAAATAGAGCTCAAGCAGAGGAGGCCCAAAGGATGCTGTTTGAACTATAGGCAGAGTTAACGGCTGAGAAATTGAGAAGGAAGGCAGTGGAGGATGAAGTAGCAGCAGAGAAATTGAGAAAAAAAGCAGTGGAGGATGAAGTAGCAGCAAAAATATTAAAAAGAAGGCAGTGGAGGATGATGTAGCAGCAGAAAAGATGAAGAGACAGGCAATAGAGAGTGTGCTAACTTATCTGATTCAACAACAAAGTAGGGAGCTACCACCAAGCATCACTGCACGGATGAATTCTTTGGATGGAGATGGTGGAAAATAGAAATTAGGAGTCGTGTGAAATTTTATTCGAAGTATATGTTTTGTTTAAGTTGCCTATGCAGCTTTATTAATTAGTAAAATACTTTACTTTTTTGTGACTAGTGAAATACTTTATTAATATTAATATAAATATGTTAGTTTATTTCGCTGTTAAATATTCATGAATTTTTTGCCTCAATTTAGATTTTTAGAGAAAATTAATAAGATTTATAAAACTAAAAAATAATCCAAAAAAATTATCCCCAGGATAATTAAAGAAAAACAAATTAAAATATTATATTTTAAAAAAATACTAGCAATACATAGAGGTAACCATCGCAATTAGTTTTAAATAATTGCGCGGGTCATATATGGTGGCGGTTCAAAACCGCACAAATATATTTTTAAAAAAAATCGCAACAGCAAATAGCGGCGGTTAAGGAGCGTCGCAAATATGTGGAGGAAATCACCCTTGGTCACATAGCGACAGTTCAAAACCGATGCTAGTCAAACTGACGCAAAATATATGAATTGCGGCGGTTATGCCAGCGGTTGTTGAAAACCGCTTCAAAATGCAATTCCCGCGCCCTTAACACTACAAGAAACATTGTTAAAATTGACAGCTAAATCGACGGCAAAATGGACGGCAGAGATAGTCGCTATTAGGCTTGTCGATTTTTCAAAATTCTAATAAAATCGACGGCTTGCCTATCCGTCGATAATAATTTAATAAAATCGACAATATTTCCATCTATAATATGAGTTTGAGAATTTTACCTTCTTACTAAAATCGACAACGTTGTCGTCGATATTATTATATAAAATCGACGACATTTCTATCGATATTTGATTCAATAAAATCGACAATATTTCCATCTATAATTTGAGTTTGTGAATTTTACCTGCTTAATAAAATCGACAACGTTTTTGTCGATATTTGATTCAATAAAATCGACACAATAGCCGTCGATTTAATTGTTTAGATACCGACAAATTCTTTGTCTATATTTTGTTTTGTTTGTCTATTTTAAATTTAAAAAGCGACAATGCTGCCGTCGATTTTAATAGCTATATTTTTTAATTATTTTTTTATTTGAAAAATAGTAAACAATTAATGAAAATAAACTTTTAAATATAAATAAAATTTATACAAAATATTAGATAACAAGGCAAATAAACGTTTAAATATAAAAATAAAATTTATACTAAATATTAGATAATGAGTTTACAAACTTATCAAAATAATTCTAATAATATGTAACATGTAATATGCACACTCTCTACTATACCGTATAGTTTTGGCTTGATAAAGAAAGGAAGCAATATCTAGGGTAGGCCCTCGGGGAGGAGTAGTAGATAGATGCCGATTTGAGTCGCTATAGTGAAGAATTGCAGTGGTGGTGGTGAATACCCTTCTGATGAAATCTAGTGGAGACAACTATGTAGTAATCCTTTGGAGGTTGATCAGCAGTGATAAGAACAGAATAGGTCTGTCCAAGATGGATGTCAAGGGAAGAGTAAGTGTTCTGTATGGTGTGAGACCCTTCTACCTCCACAAGTTTCATCTTGTGCCCTTGGATTCTCATGTTGATTGATGTTGTCAACCCCACATTTGATATTCGCAATCTATATGTATTACCTGCATGAAGAATAGTAGTACTCAAATGCGTGACATGAAGAGTAGTTACATAAAAGAATACTATATTAGATTGGAAACTAACCTTGATCAACAGTGAATGTGCTTCCATTCCAACCATGTCCATTGATAACAAGTCTATCAGGAAAAGGAAGATTATGACCATGCGATAGGCTATGCATCAATCTCTATTATAGAGTAACATAGAAACAATTTAAGTCAAGGAATTGAAACAAATGCATCATTTAATATTGGAAATGGATGGTGGTTTTCCTTACATGATGGCCTCTCTTGTATCAATCTCCAGCAGGTATGATGTAGTCCTGAGCAGGAGGAGGAAAAGGAACCGGAATCCCTGGCCGGCTCCAAATCCTGATGACGCCGAATCTTCCGGCGGCTTTTTGCATTTTAAGAGAATGGAAGTAGAAGAAGCTTCCAATCTGGTCTTTGAGCTGAATAACATAACTGAAGTTCTTCCCTGGTGGGATTGGACAGTTTGTGCCTTCAACTCCATCCTGCCATGAGTTCCTCCTATTCTGTAATCCATTCCTGCATAATGCATAAGATATCATTGTATCTTAACAATATCAAATTTCAAATGAATTATGTGATATTCAGATCATTTTTCCCTTCAAACTGGTGAAGATCCATTTGGTTTAACAACTTTTTCCTCTAAACCATTCTGGCTTGTAACACATTTGATTATTTGCAAGGGTGCCCGTGAAACAGAAAATTCCCTAACATAAGAAAGAGCTCTTTTCTGGTCACCAATTCCCCTGCATTGACAAATTATTAGATACTACAAGTACAAAGAAAGATCCATATTAACATGATACAATACTAAATTCTTTATACCTAAAATACTCTACAGCCTTATGAGTAACAATCAATCTGGTCAAGGAAAGGCCTTTGATGTACTTGGAATTTTCATAAAGGAAAGGGTACTCCACCAATAACAAAGCATCAAACAGAACTTTCCTAAATAGAGTTTCCTCTTCAGATTTCTGCAGACACTCATATTTGATAGATGTCACTTAAATTAGTGATGATGAACACATGAATATATGTACGTAAGAACAAGGACATGGTACAAAAATTAAGATAAAATGGACACGAAAAACCAAGATATGTTAGCCATTGTCCGATCCATAAAATCATGGTGTTAGAGCTTTGTGCATTAACAATGGAAACAAATGCAAGATATGATATCAAAGAAATAAAATGAACTTATGAGAAACATTCAAAAGGAAAGTAATCAAACTATACTAACCGAAATTGAGCTTAGTGGCAAAGATGTCCCTAATCCTGCCCTCATGAGGATCTCTGGTTACACAAGACAAATCAACATCAAACCAAATGAGTCATAGTTCTAGATAACTCAAAATACATGATCAAATTCAATCATCAAACTAGTTATAGATGTTTATGCATTTTGCATAGAACAATTATAATAGTGCAGATTGCAGTACAAAAACCTAAAATCATAAAATTTTACAACCTTTTGGAAAACTAAAGTCACATTGTCACAAGTAACAAAATGTAGCATGAAACTGAAAATTTAAAACCAAATATGTAATAACTAAATACTGACCCAAAAAGTAAATATTCTGAAAGCTAGATATTGAGCCAATAGCCCAACTCTTGAGATTCACTTCCAAGTTCTAATTCATCCCCTGGTGTTTTTAAATCATTTGTAACTGCATCTATAGTGGGCCCTGGGAATTGCCCATTAATCAAGATCCCCTACAAAATTGAAAGAAAGAAATCAAGAACTGCAATGAGCTAAAACTTGTTCATATCAAAACACTATATTTGGACAAAATAGTAGAGCCTGTAAACTCAATTTTGTCATTAGGTTTTAGGACAAAATAGAAAACCTTGTGTTTCCTTAGGAATCAGAGTTATGAACTAGTTCACAATTTCCACATCAACTATTTGTGAAAATTTCATCTAGCATAAATTCTCGTCATAACAAAATATACGATGAGTGATTTTTATAGGTAATATATTTTTAGCAAAGGGAAATATTTAAAATACCTGCAATTTAGATTCGAAATCCTCTGGCGACCAGTGCATCAAACTGCATTCACGATTCAGTTCAAGCTCTCCAGCCACAACCTGTAAGCAAGGAGAAAGGTCATCAACATGTCAACATGCCAATCTAGAATCTACAATAATATGAGCAAAACATAGCACTCTAAATATAGCAAACATCGTACCCCTCCAGTGCCAGCAGCCATTGTAGGAGCAATGAGAACACTAGCTTTCTTTAGGAAGTCAGCTGCCTCAGGAGTAAAGGGCATGTTGGAACCTAGCATTCAAATAATATATGGAAGTCACCATTAGTATTTTTGAGAGACAAAAAATATACCCAAAGAGCAAAGACATATTGCACCCTTAAAGAAAAAAATACCTTCTACTAGTAGACGACAACCTGCATTTACCAAATTAATAGCATCAAATTGTTCAATTTCATTCTGCGAAGCACAAGCAAATGCAACATCACACCTTTCATTCCAGGGTTTTGCTTTGTCATAATATTTGGACCGAGCATAGGTCTTTGAATAGTCTCTACATAAGCCAATGTTATGACTTATTAAAAACGGATGAAATTTTCTATAAGAAAACTAGAAAACAAAAATTCGAAAATACACTCCGAAATTTTCCATGCCAAGCTAGATTCCACATTAACAAAAGCAAAATAAACAACAAATTAGTAAATCGAGAGCATAATTTCACCAAAACAAATGTTAAATCAAATAGGAATCCTACCAAACTACAGTGACTAGCAGAAAAGATGAAAATTCAATAAGTAAATCGAAATAAATAGAGCAATTAATATTATGAGCAATAATCATGAAGATTAATTAAATAATACACAGTACTTTCCTTACTTACTTGAAATCTGTAACTGAATTTGAAGTTAGTACTCTACCTTTTTTCTAATACTAAGCAAGCAAGTGTTTTTCTTTCTTTCTTTTAAATTTTGTTTTATCTAATCACATTGTAAAACTAATGTGTCAGACTAGTTGAGCTGAAGTAATGATATGAATTGATTATGCTAATTAGGTTTAATAAACAGCAAATTCAGAATTTCATGATGAAAATAGTAGATACAAAAATTGTAGAAATAAATATAATAATCAGAGAGAAACAGAGAGAAACTTACAAGAAGCTGTGACAGCGACGTGCTATGGCGACGGGCTCACAACGACTGCGACTAGTAAAGACGTTGCAACGACGAGTCTGTGGAAGAAGAAGAACTTACATGAAGATTCACAAATCAAAATGTGATAGAGTGAGAGAGAGAGAGAGAGAGAGAGAGAGAGAGAGAGAGAGAGAGAGAGAGAGAGAGAGGAACTTACATGAAGAAGATGGCGCGGCGGCAAGCTCCGCGGAGGAGAAGAAGAAGAAGCTCTGCTCTCAGGCGGAGGACAGCGGGTTTTCTCAGGAGTCGGAGAAGAAGAAGCTCTGCTCTCTTCCTCTCTCCGTGACCGTGACTCTATTCTGGTCTTTACTCTTGGGCGTTGGAGGAGAAGAAGAAGCGTCAGACTCTAATTCTCTGAAGATTTGGGGTTATATTTTGGGAAAATGAGCGAAATGAATAGGAATGCGAGAAGCAAAAGTAGGAGTAGTTTTTTTGTTGAAAAACATCGACGGCTATTTTGTCGATTTTAGTTAAAATAAAAATTAACAGTCTATCCGTCTATTTTATATAGTAAATTTATACTGTTCATTTAATTTAGAAAAGAGATTTCTATCGTCTAAATTTATCGACGACAGAAACTGTCGATATTTTAATTATTAAAATAGATAATTAGTCCGTCGATTTTAAAGAAAAAATTTTTTGCCCCTTCTTTCGTCGCCGTTAAAAAATTGTCAAAATAATAGACGACATTGTCGTCGATTTTAATATTTTATTTTTAATCATCCATTTTTCATTTTATCGACGGCAAGCCGTCGAAAAATATCGATGGAAAACTTAGCCGTCGATTTTTAGCGTCGATAATTATACTATTTCTTGTAATGAATTAAGCCGCTGGCGTTCTGTTTTGCGGCGGTTTGAAACTGCCACAAATTTGCAAAAACAACCGCCGCAAAGCTCCGTTCCTCTTGTAATGCCTATTTATAGACCATGAAGATAGACTTGTCATACACTACAACAGAAGCGCCACTTTGCGGCGGCTTTTTTCCCTATTAAACCGCCGATAAATCAAATTTCAGCGGTTTGGTGGACCGCCCTAGTTATTGGCGCAGGAAAATGATTTTGCGGCGGTTTTCAACAACCGCTGGTATAACCGCCGCTGAATTGGCATTTTGCAGCAACTAGTTTAGCAGCGGTTTAAAACTGCCGCGATATACAAGTATTAGGATTTAGTTCATTGTTTACTACCGATTATGAACCACCGCAATATTATTACTGTTTGTTAATTTAAGACTACTTGCGGCGGTTATAAAACCGCCGCTAATCTCAATACAAATTAAAAAAAAAGTAGATTTTCCTTTTAAAAAAACATTGATTTTTTTGTTTAATTTTAAAGATATATTTTTTGGCCATTTTTGGATTTTTTTAATACTATAAATCTTAATATTTTTCATCTATTGAATCTAAACTTGTGGCAAAAATAACAAAATTAATTGGAAAACAAAATAATATATTTATAAAAATATCAACATAGTAAATCTCTTGCTAAGAATTGCATAGTCAAATTCAAAAAAATATTTGCTTCAAACCAAAATAATTCCAATTCTAGGATTCTATTTTTCACTCGGTCTTTCCACGGAATTCATCCCTACAGCGATGTCTGGTGGCAGTTCCTCACCCTGCCATTGAAAAAGACAAAACAGTGATACAAAGAATATAACCTGACACACTGTAATCTCTTACAATATCTGAATTTCAAATTTAATCCAAAGATTCAAAAACTAAAAATTAGAATTTACTTCACAAACTAAAAATTTGCTATCTTAATCTTAGTAATCATAATATATTTGCCTAACAGCATTACAAGTGAAAAGTATCAAAATTCTGTAAAAACTATCAACTATAGCTCATAACTCATAGCTAGGATGCACACATATATCATAGAATGGGAAGGAAAAAAGAGGTCTATATATTAGCATGAGACCAGAACACAATATATATGAGAAAGATCACTTATCATCGGAAGGAAGAAGACGGGATGGAATTTGGATGATTTAGAAAAAGGGAAGAGGAGGAAATCAAATTTCAGAAAGTCGAGTGGACGTGGGAAACAAAAGATAATCATTGTGCTATCGTACAATTGGAACACTGCAAATAAGGCTACGTCAATTAGAAGTTCCAACTTTAATGTACACAATAGATCCACTTTGAGTATGTACTTAAAATAAATTCATCAACATTGAGCCTAGACCCCTTAAGAAATATAATTAACTTTAAGACCGCTTGTACAACTTCTCGGCTCCGCAGATAGAAAGAGCTATTTCAGGACTGAAATAAAAACTGACAAGATAAAACATTTTCTTAACCATTTGGATGATGTATACGGTCATAATACTACCAGAACAAATGAATCATATGCAAATGGTGAATCAAAAAGAACTTGGTAGCATATAGTGATTTCCCCTACCAAGACAAAGAACCGGCAGTCTAGTACTACCATCACAGAGTTATAATCAAGAAATAATAATGGGTTTAAATTTTAATATGAACAATCTGACACAGTGACACAGTGCTCATTCAGCAGCTATCCTTACATAGAGGAGAACCCATTCCTAAATGTTACAAATTGACCCCTTGCTTTCATTCGTCAATCTACCACCGTATTTTCAACCAATTTTGACAAATCGTCCTTTTTCCTTATTCATTTATTTTCACAGTATCAAGGTATTGGTCTCATAGAACAAATATAAAAATTAACAACACTTTTTATGAACCCAAAAGGAGAGTATCTTAAAGATGATGATAAAATGTGAAATAGAACTTACATGTAAGGCCTTGTTAAAAATTAAAACATTCAAACAAAATCAGTGTCAGGTTGAATACTCCCAGCTTAGAATCATGTAAAACAAGAAAATTATACCAACCTGGAAAACCTTTCAAGGCATTGAAACAAAGGCAAGTGTCTTCAACCAACACAGGTCCATTAACCGTTACATAAATTAGAAAACCAAATCATCAGAAAAGTTAAAAAATTGAGGTAAAAAAGAAAATCCACCCTAAAATCACACACATAATGGAATCAGTGAAAACCAGATTGTGAGTGGATACCTGAACAGCAGCCAAACGAGCCTTCTCTTTGGAGATATCTTCAGGCTCTCCTTGCAACTCTGGCACTGAAAAAACAAAACAAAACCCTCGTAAGAATAAAAACATAAAACAAACAGAAGAAAGGGATAAATTAAATGAAATTAGAGGGAAGAGTGAAGTGTTACAATCAAGTTTGAGGGACTAAAATGGATTTGACTGGCCCAAGATGGCACAAACTTCATCAAGCTTTTTGGCATTGCTCTATGGAAAAGAGCTAGGAAAGAAGGCGACATAAACTCTCATTTCTTGTCCTCTTTTCCTTAGTTATATGAAAGCGCCTGCTCTATGGTATGTAAACCAACGACCTTATTATATTCCTTCCTATGAAAGAACTCAAGCTTAAGCAAGTCTAGTCCACCTCTTTTTAGCTCTCTCTTATAGCGTATAGCACCACTTTCTCCTATCAAGACTTTCTCTCCTTTAAAAAGCCCTTTTCTAAAGGCAAAAGGCCTTAATCATCAAACAGAAAGACCCGATAAAGACAAGAAAAAGGCGTTAAGCAAGGAAATGAAAAGCAAACAAGACATACCATTGATGAAGCAAAGCAATTACTGGGTACAACAAATGAGCAAAACCAATTTCAAAGTGCATAGAAAGAAAGTTAGGAGAATGGTGGAACAAAATAGAAGTAAAACAGATTCAAGAAAGGAAGAAGCAGAGTTACGGATGAATCTGTCCCGGTTTTGGCGACGGTTGTAACTGGTGGCGGCGTGTTCGACGGTGACCTCCTATCCCTATTCGGCTCCTCCCAGTGGCGGTTCTATCAATGGCAGCAGCAGCAAACCCTAATGGCAATAGGAACAGGGTGCGACGGCGACGGCCTTGACCCCAATCGACGGCAGCAGCGGCGGTAGAGCAGGACGATGCGAGAACGAACCTCTTCCTTCTCCCTTGCGTTCATCGTCTTCTGCTTCTCCTTCACTCTTCGTCGTTCTTCTCCTTCGTGAGCGCGCGCTCTCCCTCTCTTCAGCTTCAGTGGCGACGACGGCAAGCTTAGTGGTGGCGGCGGTGGCAAGACGCGACGGTGAAGACCCGCGATGAGGACGACGACGGCGCTGGCTTTGTGGTGAGCTGATGCGGCCTCCCTCTCTCTTCGCGGTTCTTTATCTTGCGGTTCTGGCTTTCCGACGACACGGCAACGCAACGGCGGCGGCGAACTCAGCAGCATCGGCCGGCTCCTTCCTCCCTTCCCTCTCCTTCTCCGTTTCTCCCTCTCTTCTCTTTACGTTTCTTTCTCTCTGTCTTTTTTTTATGAAGCTGCTGAGGGTTGTGTTTTTAGGAAAGGGGGAGATTTTCAATCGCCAATCAAAGAAAGGTAGATTCGGCGGTTCTTTAAAATTTGTCGCAAAACCAAATTAAACAGCGGCTCTTCCAGCGTTCACCACTGAAATTGCTGGAAAATCATCAGATAGCGGTGGTTGTTAAAATAGCTGCTAATTGTCTGCCGCTATCTTCCGTTTTGTGGTAGTGATAAAGCATGTTGTCCACTATCTTACCTTCTCCTTTTTCTCAACCATGACCTTGCCTTGACCATGAAAAATCGTGATCTCCAAGTTTTGACACCTACGTCTTCTTTGATATTCAATTCCTACGTTTCTTCAGCTTGCTTTTTAAAATTTGCACCCATGTTCTCAACTCAGTCTTGATGATCGAGTAGCAAGTCTTGATGTTCAAAGAAAGGCAATAACTACCTTTTGATTTTGACGCTCTGTGTACTATCTTTTTTCGATTTTAGCTTACCGTCTCTATTTCTGTAATCGAAACCTTTAATAGTCGAAACGCCTTCTTATCGAACAAAATCCTTTTTTTTTTTTTTGGTTACCAACAACTCCATTCTTAGCCATATGCCGCCATTATACACAAGGACGAAAGCAATATGAACCTCATTATATATACCCCTTGTTAATAAAGGGAATAGAATAATTTGTGTGTCTAATTTAATGTATGTGAAAATTAAATAGGATGGTCTGATAGAAAAATAACAAAAACTAACTCAGTCGATAATTAATTTAATACAGAAGGTGGTCAGAGAGTTAATTTTTTAGTAAAAAAATAAAATAAAAAATCAATTAATGTTAAATCAAATGTAAGACCTATAAAGAAAAAATGTTGATCATCTTACATTTTTCATAAATAAATTTCTCACATCATTTTTGTTACGAGAAAAAAAATCAACTAACAAAAAAGTTAAATAAAAAATCCAAAATTTACCTTGGTTGGTTTTATTATTCCTCATCTTTATCAGAAATTAAATTCAAACGGCACTTTTTCACAAATATTAGGTGTTCAATATTTGTTTTATATTTATCTTTGTATTTGACTTAATACTAACTAATTTTTTTTTTTAACTAAAATGGCTGACTCTAGTATTTTTTTTTTCTATATATAAATATAATTTATTGTGAATAATAATATCGACTAACACTATTTAATTTTGCGGGAGTGGATTCTCTTAATTTTTTTCTTTAATTATTTGATAAAATATGATCTTTTATCATTTAATATTTTCTATCACATGTTATTTTTGTTCTCACTTAAAGAATATAAGATGAGAGACCACGCTTTATCAAAAAATTAAAAAAAATTGAAAAAATCCATTTTTTAATTGTTTTTCAAGTGAAATTTGACGCATCTATAATGTCGTCTAACTTTAAGATTTTGTTGCTAAAGTCTTCAATAATATCCTAAGAGTGTATATAATCATGTTTAAAAAAAATTCATGCACTTTAAAATAATTTTACACAAATATTTAATTATATATAAATTTATTATTTAATAAAAGGGCATGCATATTGCCACATCTATGTTGACAATAACACAATTGAATGTATGTAAATCAGTTCATCTGAATTAAAAAAAAAAAAAAGGTTTGTCTAAATGGCCAAAGATTGTTACTATTGCTGCTTACAAATCACATATATGCATGTTTACAAAGATTCAGCGTAACTGGGAAATAATTAATTTGCAAGCTAGATGACAATGAATAATTTGCAAGCTAGATGACAATGAATAATTTGCAAGCTAATGACAATGGAGATATGATGTACAAGTGCAACTATGGTTTTCCTATATACTACACATCCAATCCCAAACTAATGCATGAAATATACAAAAACAAGTTATAACGATTATTTATTTATGCACACATGCATGATAAGACTATATGATATACACTTATGCCTTTGTAACTACTAGTTTGGCGTGGGGGAGGAATGGCCCGCTCCGGGACTGTGGCCTGGATCGGTGGGTCGGAAATCATCGGTCCAATTTCCGACCCCATCGGCTGGCGGTGAATTCTGTGAGGTGTAACGGCGCCACACGACAGTTTTTTCCGCCGCTATAGCCATCTTGTCTATATTGTCCTCGTCTTCATAGGCGGTTGGCACTTTTACATTATTATTGTTTTCCGTTTTGAGTGGCCTTCCTAGAACTGAAAAGGTACCATTCAAAATCACCAAGGCTAGAAGGATAGAACTGACAATGAACACAAGTTTGGAATTGGCCATTGGATTGTATATATTTTAGTAAATAAAGCTAAGGGATTTGAATAATGTGGTTGAGATGTATATGTATGTATGAAATGATTATTGTTTGTTGTTGCAAAATCTTGTATTTGCATAAGGGGTATATATAGTCTCGTGGGAAGGGAGGCACAACTCAAAAATATCTAATTTTTAAAATGAAATGTGGGAGAACTATTAATGGTGATTGGTGAAGGTAAACCCTCTCATGATTATGCTCCCTCAAGATTCTCTTTTTTAGTGCAACTGTGAGAAGTATCTTCCAGCATCCAGGGGAAACTTTTCAACTATTGGTATTATTTTCCATGCAACTATTTTTTATGTTATATTAGTGTCTAAATTCATTGTTGTAGTGCAAAACAGACGGCATACTCTCCAACTCTTCTGTACTCAATGCTCCTAACCCACTAATACTAAGTAGTCTACACACTACACTACAGGGCCTATAATGATAAGACATTTCTGGTACGAACCCAAACTTGTGTTTGGCGGCTCCAGTACAGTGTTAGATTCCATTCCAAAACATAAAATAATTAATGGAAGTAACTATGTCAATTCATCTATCACATTTCATCCTTCACGTGTTACTTTGGTATATACCAACTTTCAATTTAATTCAACTCCATTAAACAATGTTGGATCATTATTGTGGTCATCTTTCAACATATCATATTATAGAACCAAGAACCAACAGAAGCCTGCTTAGTGGGATTGCTTGCTTTCATATCCACATTTATTACAATAAAATCAGCTAAACTCATTAATAATTGAGTACTAACCCATTAGTTTTGTAATAGCCACAATTATTTTTACTACTTTGGTGGTCCGGACGGATCCAAGAAAATTATAAAAGACAGAAAACAAAAGTATGCAAAATAGAGAAATCGAAATTTTGCGTGAAATTACAAAAAAATAAATTAAGTATATAAAATATAAAATTATAATATGATTTAAATTGTAAAATTGTTAAACTTAGAATAAATTTTATAAAATTAGTTGACTCATCTAACATTATAATATCAAAATATTTAAGAGTTAAATCGAAATTCTAACTACTTATTATTTATATGTATAAGGGTTAAATATGATTTTGGTTCCTAAGGTAAGAGTTGAAAATTTTTTTTGTTCCCAACCTTTTTTTGCTTATAAAATCATCCCTAAAGTTTAATTTAATTTTAAAATCGTCCTTTTTACCAAAATTTTAATTTTTATTATCAAATTACTCCTAATTAAAAAATATAAAATAAAAAAAATGGGTTAAAGGGAAAGAGGGAAGGGGGAAGGGAATCATGCTGAGGGAAGGGGGATTTCAGGGAAGAAGAGGAGGAAGGGAAGGTGGGGAAGGGAATTTGCCGCTGCTACTCCTCACTGCCGTCGCTGCTTCTCGCTGTTCGGTCCTCGCTGCTGGATCTCGCCGCCAGATCTCGCCACTGTTCCTCTTTCTCGCTCGACATTGACGCCAGCAGCTCTGCGAAGGTGGACGTCGCGTGCCGCTCGCCGTTTCTGCTTCTCCTCCTCACTCGTCGCCGCTCCTCGCCAGTCGCCACCACTCCTCGTCCTCCTCGCCGGTCACTCGCCGCTATGCTTTGCGTCTTTGTCGCTGTCCTTCCTAGGGTTCCAATTCTTTTTTTTTTTTCTGTTAATTATATTGTTGAATTTTTTTATTTGTGGATTTGTTGATGCTTCTAGTTGCTTCTGTTTCTGTTTCTTTTGTTGTTATTGTTCTCCTAATTCCATTATCTATTGTTGTTGTTATTCTTTTGTTGTTGTTTTTCTTCTTCTGGTTGCTTTTTTTTAATGTTTATTACATTGTTTCATTGTTGTTACTTCTACTTCTGCTTCTAGTTAATTTTGGGGAGGAATGGGAAGGGTTTTTGGTCCGAAAAATGATTTTAAAATCAAGTTAAATTTTAGGGACGAATTCAAATACAAAAAACGGTTGGAAATGAAAAAAATTTTCAGCCCCTACCTTAGAGACTAAAATCATACTTAACCCTATGTATAACATTAAAAGTAAAATCATGAGTTTTGTAAATAATCAAAATGATTTTTAACTAATAAAACTAGTTAATTTTAATTTTTAACTTTTTTTTCTACAATAAAAATTCAAACTGATATATTACGTTATAACTTAGTTTTTATTATATATGATAACTCATAACTCCGTTTTAATTGTCTTAATTATAAGTTTATAAATTTTTAATACGAGAGACGCCAAAAAAGTTTAGAGAGAGAATTTTACTTTAATCTCATAATTTTTTTATTTGTTAAATTTAGGTTACACAATACAGAGGATTATTATGGTAAATAAAGTGTCACCTCACCATCACTATTAATTACTAGAAAAGTTATTATGATGACAAAAAGATAGAAATAACTAATAAAACGAATTTAATATTGGTGTATACACATATATAATTTATTAAAGAATTAGAATATACATCTATTTTATTGTGTAAAAATTTATGTGTATTTTTGTTCATTCTTATATATATTGGAATTTTAAAATAATAGTAAGAAATTTTTTCCGACAACTAACTGTTAATTGTTTCATAAGCTTTGATTGTTAAATCAATAGTCATAAGAGAGTATAATTAATAGTTGGAGTTTTGGGCACCTAATACTGATAGGGCCTTAAGTGTTTTGTTTTTGCAATGAGTGAATATTTAATCCGATTTCTAATAATTATTTCTAAGAGGCAATGAGATTTTTAATAAAAAAAATATTTTTTTTGATTTTTGATTTTTATTTTTATGGGACTAATTAGTCTCTATACTAAAAAAAATATTGAATTTTTTTTGCACAAAAAATTAATCAATCTCACAAAAATAAATATCAAAAGTTAGAAAGAATTTCTTTTTGTTAAAAATCTCGTTATCCTTTGAAATAATTGTCAGGCACCCTTCTCCAATTAAAGCAAAATCTTTAAATGCATTTTAATTAAGTTTGGATAATAATTTATATGATATATTAAGCTACTATACTGTAAATACTATCTAATATAATTTTGATTGAAATATAAATATTAATTACAATATAAAAATTCAATTCAATAACTTAGTTAAAATTATATTTTTGATAAATAACTGAAAAAATGTTTCAAAGAACAAATGAAAACAACATCAAATTTGAGAACTTTAGTAGTAAAATTCTTATAGTTAATTTAATTTAATTATTTTTAAAATTAATATTATTTAAGATATAATAAATCGTATAAAATTAAAAACTATTTATTTAAGTCAATAAATAAATTTTAAATATAATTATTGTAGGTTTAAAATTTGATGATTTGAATTATATCTATTTAATTAGATTAAAGATTTTAAAATTTTAAAATTATATTTAAATAATTTAAGATTCAATATTTATTTTATTTGAATTTGCAAAATTAAGTAACATTATAAGTTTATAACATTTAAATTTAAAGTTTATAATTTTAAAAGATTTTAGTAATGTGACAACATTTGATATTTGATTATAATTTTATTTTTTTAAATATTAATAAATATTATTAAAGTATAAAAAATAAACTTCCCAATTAAATCAATCAATATCTAATCTTCTTCCACAATACTCAGAAGTCAGAACCGTTTTCGCGATCGGAGAATCTGATTGGCACACAATCCAATCCCACGTTATTGTGTCGTGACTCGTGAGATAAATCATAAATGTCACCACCTATACCGTGTTTAACAATACTTAGTTACTTCCCACACAATAATAAATTATGGTTATTGGTTATTACAAAGGTGAGACACATGGCATATTAAGGAAATAAGGAGGAATGGAGGGAACACAAAGAAAACTTCGCACGGCACGTGTATAAAAGTCTAAGTTGTTCCATTAGAAAAATACTTGGAGCCGTCCATTTTTAATATTTTTTATTATTATTTAATCAGTATAAATATTAAGTGATTTTTAATAAATAAATTTTATTAATTATATGTGTAACTTTTAAAAAATATGAGCATAAATTATATTGATTTATATGTATAAATTTTTGATAAATAAAAGTATGAATTATATACTTCTTTATATATAAAATATTTATAAACATGGGCATAAATTATTAATGATTAAATGTTGGCTAAAAATAATAATATTTATTAGCCATATAATATTATTCTTAAATATATAGGATTATGTTTGGATTTGATAACAAGATAAGACAAAATACTAAAAATAAGATACAAATAATTAACAGACACAAAAATTAGTATTCTTATATTTTATTTGGTGATAAATTAGAATAAATTATAAAAATAAAATTTTTTTTTATTTTTTATTTAAAAAATTTAGGAAAAAAATAACTATAAAAAATTAATAAAAATAATAAAAAAATAAAAAATAACTTATATCTCTTATTAGTATTTTTGTGTTCTTTTTATCAGAATAAACATAAAATATACTAATTTAAAATTTTTAAACACAATATTTTTATTTATATTTTATTTATCAAATTCAATTTTATATCTTTATATTTTTATTTCAATATTTCGTATTTATAAACAAATGCAATTTAATAGATAATAGATGACCAGAATCAAGTTCAAGATATGAGGGATAAATTTGACCAATACATCATTTATTCTCTATACATATAGAATTTGAAGAGGGAGTTACTAATTATTTAAAGATTTAATTAAATTGCAGGTCATATTGTAAAAATATAATAATTAATTTTTTTAATATTTTTAATATATTTAATATATTAAAAATATAAAAAATTTAATTTTATAATAATTTTTATAAAATATTTTTTTATAATATACTTAACGTAGGTACTTAAAATACAAGTTAGTAAATCCATTATTTATTTTTGGTAACAGCAAAAATCCATTATATAATAACGCATATATTGCCCTGACCCCTTGACCGATAATATTTAATGCATTTATATAATATTCAGATTATATTATATATATATACTAAAATTAATTATTAAAATTAATTATAAATATAAAATATATATTAAAAATAAATTAAACAATACAAATATTTATATATAGTTATATAATAATTAATTTTAATACATAAATAATATTTTTGATAATATTCATTATCCAACCCTTATACTCTAAAAGAGATTGCTTTTGGTTCGGTTGATACTTGTTTTTAAGAAATAGATAAAAATTTACGTATAATTATATTTATGTAAAATTAAAAATTAAAAATTATTAAATAATAATTTAATTATTTCATAATTTTAAATATCAGTTTTATATAAACAAATTACATGTGATTCAATCAATAAAAGTCGTATTATTAGTTTCATTAAAGGTTTTAGGTTCAAATAATGAATACGAGAATAACTAATATTTAGAGTAAAAAACTTAATTAATTTTTTAATACAAATTGAAAAATAAATGCAAGTTTGTGGACATATAATGTTATATAAGTTAAATAATAATAATAATAATAATAATAATAATAATAATAATAATAATAATAATAATAATAATTGTAGTTTTTTTTCGAAGATATTAAGATATTTTATTCTATTAGTGATAGAAATAAAATAAGAGGTGTCTAAGTCTAGGACAAGTACAGAGAATTGAAATGAGTGTTTTCTGGTCTATCACTAAAGTGATAAAAATAATAAAGGACTGAGGAAAAAAAAAAGAGAAAGTAACAGAAACTTAGGGTTGAGAGGGGATTCTTTATTTTAAATTTGGATCCTCTAAATTTTAGATTTTCATTTTAGAGAATAAAGTAAGATCTTTTATCATTGAATGTTTTTTCTCTTATGTATTTTCTTGGTCCCACCTATAAAATAAATGGTGATAGATCATACTTTACTCTCTAAAGTTAAATTCAAAATTTAGAGGATTCAAATTCCTTTATTTCTGTTCCTTTTGGGGATTTCTCATCGCAACTGTAAGGACCTCCGCTGGTGCTCGTCTCTGTTGCTTGAAGACCAGTAAATTTCTCTCTTTCCAGATTTCAACACACAAGTACTTGGCTAATTCCATCTTTTCTCTCACGTCTGTTTGCTGGGTGAGGGTTGTCTTCAGCTTCTGCCACCACTGATGGAAGTGTTCCGGAGAATTTAACGGTAAGTGAGGATCCAGTAAATTTTCTCTCCATATTGCTTCTGATTCTCTACAGTTAATAAGGCAGTGGGTCACTGATTCTTGTTCTTGCTGGCATTGGGGGCAAAACGGAGTTATTACAGAAATTCGCTGGTGGAGAAGTTGCTGAACCGGGAGGCTATCGTGTAGCTCTTTCCAGAGATGAATCTTCACTCAGTAGGGGAGGTGCATCTTCCAAAGTTAGTTCCAGAGGGTCTTCTCTTTCAATAAACTTGGGCAGAGGTCTATTGTATTGTGATAGAAGAGGTAAGCAATATTGTACCCGGATGAAATCACATACTTGCTTGCATTGTGATAAATTCATTGCATTTCATCTTCATTTTCTCCAAGTTTGAGTAACAAAATACAGTCTCTGATGTTTGTAGGGAAGAGATTTTCGATTAAATTGTGGTTCCACTGTCTATCTGTAGTTATTAGGTCTTTGACCCAAAAAATATTCTGATTCTAAGTTTGATTGTATTATGTTGCAGGGATAGTGAAAGGGTATGGCGAGGGGAGCGATGGGTCTCTGAATATTCTGATGTTGCTACCACTTTCTACCTTCCACATTAGGCCTTTTTCCATTACTCTGCGGCCCTGTAGAATGCTTCTCCAGCCCTACAAAAGTAAGTTGCCTATCTCAGCACTCATAATGTCATTATATCTATAGTATTTTTCTTTTAACATCCTAGCTAGGAATGAATTAGGCTGGGTAGCTAATCTCCAACATTGCTTGCCAAGGAGAGCTAGGTTTGGAGCTCGCAAGTCCTTAAGCCCAAGGCCCTTTTATTTTTTTTGTCTAGTCATTGTATCACAACTAACCCAAGCCATCTGTCATTTTGCACCTTTCTGACTCCACCAATATTGTGTGAAAATATTGTGAATGTCAGAAAGTAGAGAATTGGGTAATCTGAAGCAAGATAGGGTATAAATCGAGACTGCCTCCCCAACTGCTTTAAGTAGGACATGTTTTCCTCCATTAGATATTAGGTGCTTCTACTATCCTCTGATTTTCTATTGCACTCTTTCTTTGATCTAGCTGAATGTCTCCCTTTTTTATTTATTGACCATGATGGAAGCTCCAAATATTTGTCTTGTGCTCCTATATGTTGGATATGTAGTGTGTCATCTAGCTGAATTCTGATTAGGTTAAGCGTATTATTGCTAAAAAAGACCGCTGACTTGTTTAGATTCACCTTTTGATCACTGCAATGTGCATACTCTTCCAGCACCATGAGAATGCTCTCACAACATTCCTCAATAGCCTTAGTAAATAGGATAGCATCGTCTGAAAATAAGAGGTGGCTAACAGTAGCGCACCTCTTATTAATCTGGACCCCCTGAATTGAATGGTTTTGCTCCGCCTTGTGTAGCAGGAAAGAGAGTCCTTCCGCATAAAATAGAAAAAGACAGAGGGTCTCCTTAACGGATATCTCTGGTTGGTTTGAAGAAATCATAGGGTTGACCTTCCACAACAATGGAGTAAGAAACCGTGGTGACTAATTCTTGAATCCATCCGATCAATTTTTCATCAAATCCTATTATTTCCATATACCACAAGAATTGTCATTCTACCCGATCATATGCCTTGCTCATATCCAGTTTAATTGCTATTTCATTTTGCAGCCCTGCCTTCTTTTTTTTCAAGTAATGCATATATTCATGAGCAATTAGGATATTATTTGAAATTAGGCGCCCCTTTATAAAGGCACTCTGCTTAGGACTTATAATTTTATTCATACAATTCTGTGATCTATGCACTAATACTGTTGCAATAATTTTATAAAAAACTGTAGATAAACTAATAGGCCTAACCTAAGTCATGTTACTAGCATTAAGGACGTTAGGGATGAGGCAGATATGTGTATGGTTGAAACTTTTTAGGGTTTGACTCCCAAAAAAGAAGCTTCTTACTATTCGGAACACGTTACCACCAACCACATCTCAATAAAATTGATAGAACTTAGCAGTCATACCATCCTCTCCCGAAGCACTTTGGGGATGAATACTGAAGGTTGCTCATTTGTCTTCCTCGATAGAAACTGATCTTTGAAGACTCTGATGCACCACTATTTCGTGGTACGTTTTAGGCTGAATTGAGTGGATTTTATCCATTATTCTCACACTTATTCATAAAATTCGCATGTTTTACATTTTCCTTCCTAATTCTGTGCTATGATTGAAATCATGCTTCTTTGGCCTTAGATTTGATAATTTTAATCCTCTCTTATTACCATTCGATGCCGTGATATATTTGTTAAGTGTTTTCAGAGTTTATAGGGCAGGAATGGCTTAGAAGATGAAAAAGAAGCATGCAAAAGTGGAAGGAATACAAAAAATCAAGTATTTCAGAATCTGGTAGCGACGCGCATGCATGGGCGACGCGTACGCGTGACTAGTGCAACAGACATATGATGCGCACGCATGGCTAACGCCTACGCGTGGCCAGTGAAGATTCCAGCGATGCGTACACGTGGCTGACGCGTACGCGTGACAGAGCATCACGTGCTGCATTAAACAGAAAACGCTAGGGGCGATTTCTGGGCTGCTTTTGACCCAGTTTCAGGCCCGAAAATACTGATTAGAGGCTGCAGAGTGGAGCTGGAAGGGGGAATCAATCATTCATACTTTCATTCACATTAGTTAGGTTGAGATGTAGGTTTTTAGAGAGGGAGGCTCTCTCCTCTCTCTAGGTTTTAGGGTTTTTAGGTTTAGCTTTTCTCAAATTCAGATTTCTACCTTGCTTTTATTTAGTTTTCTTTTACTTTTATTTGTTCTAATACTTTGGTTTATCTACTCCTCTTGTTGATTTCCTCATGTTGCTAATTTAGTTTATGAATTCTTCTTGTTTTTTTTATTCATATTAATGCAATTTATGTTTCCATATTTATGATTGCTTCCTTTAATTTGTTGTTATTGTTTTCTCTTGCAATTCTTAGTTGTAGATTTTGCTATGCCTTGTTAATATTCTATGTTTTTATTTTATGCCTTCCAAGTGTTTGATAAAATGCTTGGTTGGATTTTAAATTAGATTTTTATGTTCTTATCTTGAATTGAGTAATTTGGAGACTCTTGAGTTGTCAAGGTCTCTTGTTGATTGGTGATTGAAAGTTGCTAGTTGGCTTAAGCTTCACTAAATCTAGTCTTTGATTAGGACTAGTGAAGTTAAGTTGATTTTGCTCACTTGACTTTTCTCCAATTGTTAGAGGTTAACTAAGTGATAGCAAAAAGCAATTACCATCACAAGTGACTATGACAATGGGGATAGGAATTCTAATTATCAATCCTTGCTAGGACTTTTCTTAATTGTTAGTTTACTTCCTTGTTGTTTACATTTCTTGTCTCTTATTCCAAAACCCCAAACATACTTTTCTATAACCAATAATAAACTACACTTTCTTGCAATTCCTTGAGAGATGACCCGAGGTTTAAATACTTCGATTAATTTTATTGGGTTTGTATTTGTGACAAACAATTTAAACATTCATTGAGGTTTAATTGTCGGTTTAGAACTATACTTACAATGCGATAATTTTTGTGAAAATCTTTACCGACATTTTTCCTCCGTCAAGCTTTTGGCGCCGTTGCCGGGAAATTACAAACGTGTGCCTTATTATTGGTTATTGTATATATTTACCTTTTTCTTGTTTGTTAATTTTGTTAGTTTTAGGACTTTATTGCTTATTTTTTATTAGTTTTTATTTTTACTTGCTACTATGAATTCTCATCCCTTTGGCTACGAGAGTAGTTACAACTATATTGTAAGGAATGAAAGCTACAATGAGGATATGCATCAAGGATGGAACCATCAAAGGTGGGAGGAGCCTCGAGCATATGATCAACCTTTTTGGCAACAACCTCCACCAACGTACTATGAGCAAGAGCCATTCCAAGATGCACATCAATCCAATAGCTATGGTGGACCCCCTTGTAATTACCAACAAGCCCCACCATATGCCTATGAACCCCCTCCTCAACATAGACTTAAACCACCATACTCACAAGCCTCATCCTACCAAACACTTCCATTTGACCCTAATCCATATCTCCCATACCAACCATCTTATGAGCCAAATGAACCATACATAGAACCACTCACATTCCAACACAATTACTCCCAAGCACCACCACCTCAATATATACCACCTCCAATGTATGCGAGCTTTCAACCACAATATGATCCTAATTATGTTAGCCAAGCGGAACAAGAGCCACAGGATCATTTTAAGAAAGCAATGGATCGACTTCAAGCAACCATCCATCAAATGGAGTGAGAGGAAAGCCGAAAAGTACACGAAGCTCTCATGGATAACAAATCTCAACTTGAGAACAAGGGACTGGAGTGTGTTGTGCAACAAGTGGAAGAGATGGAGAGTGTTGAACCACCACATCCTTATCATGATGAACCACCCTCCTATCATGAACCCTTCCTCCCAAGCAATGAACCCTCATATCCACTCCAATCTACAATGGATGACACCCTTGGTGTTCTTCTTCAAGGGCAAAGAGAGATGCAGCGGACGACACTAGAGTTCATAGCTACCTTGACCGAGGGGCCTTAATACCACCACTGACTTTCTCAATTTGATTAGTGATGGCATTAAAATCCCCTAAAATCAGAAATTTTTTGCCCAACTACTGGATTAGTGTTGAAATATCTTCAAACTGACTAGACCAAACCTGATCATTACAACTTAAATGTAAACCAATTAAGCTCCAATTTTCTTCTTGGGGCATCTCCTTAATAGAAGAAGCAAAATAGTAATATGAGTGCTTCAAGATTTCCACTTCAATCCCTTCCTTCCAAGCAATGGCAAGACCTCCTGCAGTACCAGAAGGATCCACCAAAAAGCCGTCTATAAAATCACAAGTTCTCAACTTACTTTCCACCATTCAAGATTGGTTTTTAGTCTCACTTATGAAACCAATCTCGGCGGAGTGGGATTGGTTAATCCCTTTAAGGTTATGGATTGTCAGGGGGTCTCCCAAACCCCAACAATTCCATGTAAGAATCTTCATGGCTCCTTAGATTTCATTTCAAGGCTGGCACTCTCCACCATCATACACTCTTCTATATTATCTCCAACACATACTCTCTTCTTAGGCTCCATATTCTCCTTGTCTTTGTTTTTTCTCTTACCACCACTAGTCATCTTGTTTTTACCACTTTCTTTTCTAGCCAATTGTTTGATTTTTAGCATTTTTCTATTCTCCTTTTGTACTTGACCCAGCCTGTTTTCTGGTTCGTGGTTGAAGTGATGTCTTCCAAAGCTATGTGGGGCCCGTTCCTCTTATTCCTTCACTGTCTTCTCTGTTAGTCTCCCATGAAGTCACATTTAACTCCTTAATTGGATCAGCAATTCCTGTCTCATCTTTTTCTTTCATACTTACACTGGCTAGTCCATCAACAAGCTAACTTGAAAAGGGATTTCTTTTTGGCTGGGAATCTGGGTCCATTGTCTTTCAGCTGTTTTCCGGTTCCATCTCTTCTTTAATCTCCATCCTTTTTTTCTATTTGATCTGCTCTTAACCATTTTTCCACCTTATTTTCCTTCATCGCATTAGCCTCTGAATCCTCTAGTAACTTTGCACACGTTCTTGGTCTATGACCTAAATGGGCACAATATGTGCAAAATGAGCCAATTCTCTCATATCTTAGACCAATTTCAATTAGTCTTTGATCTGGTCCTCTGATTTTCAAGTTGTCATTCACCTCCTTATCTCCATTTAGTATGATTTTTGCTTTTAAGATTCGTGAGTCCCTGCCCCTCATCTCAAAGACTCATACCTTTATTACTTTTTCTAGTCTATCCCCAATCTTGTTACATGCCTCTAGAGTCTTGTAAGTTTCAGGTGGTCTCCAAAATTGAGTCCATATTAGAAAATATTCAATTTCAGATTCAACCTCTATTTATCTACGAACGTGTAGGATATGGTCCTTAAACAACCAGAGGGATCCTTTATCTATTCGTCTGACATCCAATTCCTCTTTAAAGAAAAATTGAAATTGATTATTACCTTTTTCTGCCACTCTAAATCTTGTTGGTTTGTTCCAAATTGCTCTCAGGGCATTCTCCATAGTTCCAATTGAAATGGTCTCTTAGCAAAGATTTTGCCCAACAAACTTTTCAAATAGGCTTTGACTCCTTTGATGACATCTTCCTCTCCCAAAGTCATGATCTCATCTCATCTCCTTCATTGTATCTCTAATTTGGATTATGGTCTTGGTTGATTGACGTCATTGGTTACTGGTTTGATTGTAGTTCTTTAGCCTGTATTTATTTGATGTTTCTCATAAATTAAGATATAGATACAAAGTGAGAGACATAAAGACATAGACATATACACAAAAATATGATAAAAAATCATGTTTGGTAGTTATGATGGACAATATTGACATGAATTTGTATCAAAGAATATGAAATTAGATAGAGATTAGAGAAAATAGAATAGAAATACCTAGAATTAGCGCCAAGAGAAAAATTGAGTTTCCAATTACATCGTGCATATCCTCATTATTACATTATATTACTATTTATAATATAATCTTCTAATTGGACTAGGTCCAATACTAATCCTAACATTACCTTCCCCTTCAAAACAACCTTGCATTCAAGGCTGTGGACAAAAAAATCCTAATTAAAATTATAAATATGAATTACAACTAATTCTAAAATAATATTTTCTATGCTACTACTCAAAATAAAAATTGTACCACTAAGATTCCATTGTTTAAAACAAATAAGTCTTTTATATATATATATATAATAATTTTTGTAACACTTGACCTCCTTGTAAACTTGAGTTGGACTTAGTATTGCAAGTAAAAGCCCAACCCAGTAAAGGCCACCTCAAATTTAGGGATCTTTTCTTCCATTCCACCATAATCCAGAAATAGAGAGCCAAATCTCATGTTTCCTCTTTTTCTCTCGACTCTGTGCAGTGCTGCTGCTGGAAGAGCCGTCGTCGGTGAGCCAGGATCCACCGTTCGACTCCAGTGGCTCCTTCTCCATCTTCCCTCAGTTCCATTCTCTGTTACTTTCTTTGTCTTCCATCGAAGCTACTGCTCACCACTGCACTAGAGCACCACACGCGTCTCGCTTACGCTCGGCGAAAGCGCCGACCTCGGCGCTGCTCCTAGCTTTGTCGTTGTTGCGACATAGCCTCAGATCATGGCCTTTCACATGAATCATTCCACCAACCGCCATCGGACGCTGAAGCACCAGGGAAAAGTGACTAGTGGTTGGGGTTTCTTCCTCGCGATCCCAATCGAGCACTGCCGCCAGGAGCTTCGGTGGGCATGCCACAAGAGGAGAAATGCAACGGAGAGGGCCAGGACGAGGCATCGCACCGCAAGATGCCAACACGATTCTCCCTACCTGTGATTCTCCCTTCCACGTCGCGAGGACTCCGATCTCGGTATTGTTGCCGCTACTCCAATCCATGCCGCTCTGTAACGCCCTACCACACAGAGATTTATGCTTAAGTCGTAAATCAAAGGTGGCGAGGTATTACGATACCTAGAAATAAAAATACGTACATATATTTGAAAGATAATTTAACTAGGAGCCTGTGAAAAGAGGATAACAAAAATGAGAATCGCATCGCACTCAAAAACGTTAACGGTAGAATGGCGTCAATAACAGAAAACCAAAGAGTTAGGTAAAATATACATAGGATTCCAACAAGTACTAGTCTTGACCTACGAAGTAAAGGTCGACTAGAATATATATATATATATATATATATATATATATATATATATATCCCAAAAGATAATCAAAACATAATCCTGTTTCTCTAAAAATCAACCTCTAAGAGGGATATATATAAGTACACACATAAAAGTGGAGAAATACATATAAACTAGGTACAAAATATAAACTCCCAAAAGCAGTCTTCGCTTTTCAGAGAGAAACCAGCATGCTCAGTGAGGTAGGTCACGTCTTGTATCTGAAAAATAGAAAATCTCCAAAATGGGTGAGAACAAAAAGGTTCCCAGCAGGGTAACAGTTCTAAATAGGGACGATGTAAAACTATACGAACCCACTAGGCAATCCTAAACTCCAACAAACAAGATCTAAGCCTAGGGTCACACTAATCTAAAAACAGGGTAATTAAGCTAAACACTCCACTATATCAGTAATCCATAACCTCAGTTCTCCAACAGTTATCTCAGCCTTTCTCTTTTCAATATCACAGTCCAACAACATACAGTTTAGTAATTATTTCAGCAATAGCAAACACAAGTAATAGGGTGCAAACATAATCAAAAGCAATTACATCATATATAGCAATTAGCAGTTAAATAGATATATTCACTTAGGCAAATCAAACACAAGATGCACACTTAAGCAATTGCACATAGATGCAGATGATGCATGCCTATCCTATTGACAATGAGCTCACATGTCGGTTAAATTGCTATAACCCGATACATTCGATAGCTAACCTGGACATTATCTCTCTTCTGTGCAACCCCAATGGGCATATAATCGGGGAATTAGTACCCTACCACCTTCTCTTTGAGGCAGATATCAGGGGGCATAAATCGGGGATGAATGCCCTACCACCTTCCCCTAGTGAGGTCATGCCATACATATCGGGAGATTAATATCCTACCACCTTACAGACAGAGAGAACCACGAACAGGCGGGATTAACCATCGTCCTTGCTCTGGTATAACTCAGCTCAGTGTGCAAGTGGGATTCACCACCGTTGTTGCCACGCCAAGAGTACAATAAATATCAATTCAGTATGCATGTGGGTTATATCACTGACCTTGCCAGAAAAGTGATTTAGATCACAATCAGTTATCATTACTCATATCTTTAATCAATTCAGTATTCAGTAGCTTCATTAACAACAGGCATCCTTCAATTATCATTAACTTAGGTTCTCCAATCCGCAATCTCACTCAAACATATCACTTTAATCAATTCAATTTATACTCATTCATTCTAGAGCCTAAAAACTAGCTATTAAACCTTAATTGGGGGTTATAAGGGTTAAAAAGCTGGTTGGATGGGCTAAAATAGTTAAAATCAGCATTTTCTGAAAAATAGGATAGTCGTGCATATGCATTTCTCGTGTGTATGCATTCCTCATGCGTACGCACGATTTCAATTCTGTTTCACATTCATGCATACGGATGGCCCATGCGTACGCGCAAGATTTAGTTTTGCCAAAAATTCTGCAACTCTGCATAATTCAATTTTTCACCTTCATTTTTAAATATCAATAGTTTTTTCTACAATTATCCAACTTTCTCTATTCTCAAACATTTTTAATGCTCTCATCATTATCTTTAATTTAAGACAAATTTTATCAAATTTCAAACTCCAAGCGCCAAGTTATGGCCCGTCGAAATTGGTCAAAAACTCATTTTTACCAAATTCTGAAATTTACAACATCAACCACACTCATCAATTTCAATCCAAACTTATCATTTCAACCTTAGTTCATAACATAACAATTACACCACTTACCGTAACTTACCAAATAGGAGATTCCTCACCCTATCACGGCCTCCGGTCCAATAATTTTCACAACAATCACCAATATATGAAATCATACCGCATCAATTGAATCATGCGTACACATACATATATCCATTCAACTAATCACACCAACAACCAATATCATTCAATCTTATCCCAAGAACATATAACCTAGATTTTTATACAACTTTACATAATGCCTACTCGAAACCGAAACCTGTACCTCTTAGATGGTGGTTCCAAACCGTTGAATCCTTCCCCACCAAATGGAATGGACCCAAGCTTGATCAATTCTCCTCCAATCAAAAGCTCCACAATGAACCCAAGCTTCCGCCAATCTATGAGGCACCAACCCGTAACAATCAACTCAACAATTAAGCTATTCACAATAAAATTTACAATTTCCTCAAATTAGGGGTCATAAAATTAGAAAAATACAAAGAAAAAAAACTTCCTTACCTTAATCCACTCGAATTTGGGATGGAACCCGCTTGGAATCCATTTTAGAGTACCCCTAAAGAACTAAATCACAAGATTTCAACACCATTTACCTCGAAAATGCAAAATAGTAAAGAATTTAAAAATAGAGAAGGGATTTAGGATTTAGTCACCACAATAGTTAAATAGAATCGAAGAAAATGAGGAGAGTGATGCGTGACCGCAAACGGCTTGTCAATCAAAGCTACGGTTTGAAAGGTATGAACAAAAGAGTATGGTGGTGAATAGTGCTTCTAGGGCTCTCTCTTCTCTCCTTCTCTTCTCTCTTTCAACAGCTCTCCTTCAAATGAAAGGGGTAAGAGTTCTGAACTTATCTAAGGTGTGGGGTTATATACTTGAGTTTGAGTCCGGTAAAGGCCCGTTGTGATTTTTGGCTCGTTTGGCTCAACCTTAGACCAAAATTTTTAAGATAAGTATTTTAATTTGTACTCTAAATATTTTTATCTCTCCCAATTATAAATTTAAGTTTTTAACCTTCTTTACTCATAATTAATTTATTCTTTATTATTTAACTGGGTTTTACACGCTCTGCACACTGTCACCGCCATCGATGGTGGTCTCTTCACTGTGCAACAATAGATTCACAGTGAGTGAGGTCGCATTTTACACAATAGAATTTCTTAGATCTAAATTCACAAGATGTAGTCCTAGTACTTCTTCTTTTGCTACATCGATGATTTTTTACTTGTGACCAGAATTTTGTTGTTGTTGCTAAAATTGTGGTAACACTTCTTTGTAATTACAAATTGACAATGATGATTGTTAAATTGTGGCTTGATTTGCAGTTTCTATTAATTTTGCTTGTTGCTGCTGTAGCTGAACTTGTAAATTAAAATCTGATTCTTCTTTTCTGTGTGTGCTGGATTTATTTTGAATTCTGAAATTGTTGTTGCTACATTCCTGAGTTTTGCATATTCAAATTTAGAATCTGAATTCTTTAATTATAGATCTATGATTAATGAATTTGCTGCTTCTAGCTTTATTAAATTGTTGTAGATTAGTTAAAATTATGATGCTGAATTGGCTTGAATATTTGGATTTGGATTGGCTGGTGATTCTACCTGTGGTTGTGGTTGATATCTGAATTTGTCCCTTGCTTCTTCTAAATCAATTCCAAATTTGAAATATTGTGTTGAACTAAATGGCTGAAAATCTAGTTGGTTATCGATGCAAGAATGCTATTTCAAAGGTTAACTAATCTACTACTGGGTTGCGTTGCCGTTAGAGCCAAAACCATGCTAGGTTGCGGCTGATCAGTCTTCTGGCAATCTCCTGAAAATGTTGTTCTTCAGAGGTTCCAGTAGTATGCCACTGCTTCCAAGTACAAAGAATTCACCACTAGCTATTTGTACCATTGAACAGTGGAAGAACATCATGGTAAGGGAGGTGACTTGAATCTGAACCACCATGAAAAGTGATGATCGTCGCCGGCTTGGAGATCAATGAAAGTACCATTTGATACAAATTTGTATAAAAGAATAAGGAATTAGATAAAGATAAGAGAGAATAGAATAGAAATTCCTAGAATTAGGGTCAAGAGAGAAATTGAGTTTCCAATTACATCATGCATATCCCCATTATTACATTATATTCCTATTTATAACATAATCCTCTAATTGGACTAGGCCCAATACTAATCCTAACAAATACATATAGATTTTTAAAATGCTTATTTTATCTTTTATAATATAAAAATCAGTGTCATTATAATCTTCATCACTTTCAATTCTTCTAATTTTTTTCTCATAACAATTTCAAGACCTAATTTTTTTTATAAATAAAAAAAATTAATTACAAAATCAGAATATTCATCTACATAATTCCATAATAAAACAAGATTTATAATATATATTTTGAAACAATTTAAAATAAAAGTAGATAAGCAAAGAAGCACAAAGAGATAAAAATAAAGCAATAGTAGAATAAAGATATCCACATTAACACTAATTAAATTATAGCAAACTCAGTGTAAAAAAATAACAAGTCAAATTAAATTCAAATAACCAAATCTGTATTCAAAATATTATTTTTCAAAAAACTATTGAAGTAAAATGTGAAACAGTAGTCAAAGTCACGAGCACTTATAGTATCCACATTAACGGCGAGTCTTTAAGGGTGAGGAAGTGGCGACGCAATGAGACCCGTAATTACGAGGAAAGGAGGCACGAGGAAGAGAGGGATGTGGCTAACAATGGCGGCAAGGAGAGGCTGAGGAAGGCTAGAGGCGAGACAATGTTCAGACTTCTGAGGAGAGAGGGGGGGGGATTGGCTAAGGCATTGACGAAAAAAAGAAGAGAATGAAAGGACAAATGGCTTAGAATAAATCTGAACTTTAAAAATATATTAAGGATAAACTTGTTTAAAATTATAGTTTAATTTGTGTCTCTAGTTAAAATTCAATGTATTATTATTTGAGAGAGAGACATAAAATACACATATTTCATATATTTTTATGTGTAACTGTGTTTCTCCTTTTTTGTGTCTCATAAAACAAACATTGAACGTGAATCACTGTATTCACGTCTTTGAATCAAACGGACTGTTAGATGATGTCTATTTATAAGCACATGACAATGAACACAAAAATATAAAATTGTATTTGACAGATAAAATATAGATAAAGATATTCTGTCTATAAATACTAACAAAAAATATAATTTATTTTTTATTTTTTTATTATTATTATTAACTTTTAAATTATATTTTTTAAACTTTTTTAAATAAAAAAATAAAAATAAATTAAAATTTTATAATTTATTTTAATTTATCACTAAATAAAATATAAATACTAAATTTTATGTCTCTATCATTTATATTTTATTTTCTATCTTATATTATTCTATTCTCATAACCAAACAAGCTTAAGAATGTACGTTGATATGCTACTAAAGTGCAAGCGATCTTGACCAAAAAAATTAGCACTAAGGCTTGAACCACTTGCTAGAAAAAGAAAGGTCTAAAACGTTCAGAACCCCACATAGATCCACATGGACCCTTCAGTTGCAATAGTGGAAAATAATTTCTCTAGAATAATATAAGGAGAACTATTAGTCAAACGAATCTGATGATTCCTCCAAAAGAGTCCAAGTTCTCAACTTGCTTAGCTTTAAATGTCGTTTTCCATATGCATTAAAGGGAATCGATGAGAGGTTCTTGAAAACTTTGGGTTGGCTCCTCAAGCTGGGGAAGTTAGTGACCACCAAAAGAGGAAAGGCAACATGCCATGGCCCCACAATTACCACTACCGACTTGCTAAGCAGCAACCACTATCTAGCTAGTACCTATCTACTCTGCATTTTTTACTTGTAGGAATTATTAGTCTTATACTAAAAGAAAAATAATAGTCTAATTTTATGGACTCATTTTTTTTTACATATGAAAATAATAATAGTATAACACCATAAAATAAATATTTATAAAATATTTATACTACTATAATGTCAATGTAAATCACAAATTATATTTTGCTTTTTTATCGTTTTATTTTTATTTTTAAAAAACACAAAATACAAGTTACGTTTTTCTTTTTTAACATTTTTTCCTTTTTTTCGATATACACAAAACGCAAGTTCCGTTTTAAGAATTTTTTTCGAAACATGAACATGCAGCTTAAGTTTTATATGTTTTAAATTTTTTATTGAAAACTACAAACAGAAAAAAATATTTTAATCGAAAGTGTTGCGTATAAATTTCATTACCAATTCATCCATGATTCATATTTTAATCTCATTCTTCTTTTTTGATATTTGTGAGTTTTTTGATACTTAGTAGTGTCAAAAAAATTAGATTAAGTAAAGTTGAGGTTATGGAAGGTATTACAAATTTGTGAGTGTATTATAACGGTGAGATTATACCAAACACATACGAAAGAGTGACTTTTATTTGTGAATGTCCGTTTTTCTTTGCTATTCCATGCACCATGAATTTTGTAGAATTGCAAAATGGTCTTTGTGAGAACATACAAAGTCACATTTCAAAAAGGATGAGTAACATTTTATACAGGAATCTTGTACAAGTATTTGGTGGGCTGATACAGTTTCAAATAATGCCCATCACTGACGACGCATGTATGTAGCAGATGTTCTATATTTATCAACAAACCCGATTTCACGTGCCAATGATATAGTTATACGTTGAGTTTGAACAACATACGGGACTGGACGCGGTTGGCGAGGAGGTGAATGTTGATGAGCTCAGAGATATAAATTGGGGCGTATTTATCCGAGGGAGCAATCTGTGTCCGTATATTATACGTATGACCCTCAGAAACGCTCGCATCCAGACCACTAGGTCCGCCACCACCGCAACCTTCAGAAGCACCGACATCTGGCATGCTAGTTTCGCCAGTGTCATAGATACCGGAAGCACTCATGCTCGGAGCACTCGCTCCACCATAATAACACTCGTGCTGCAGATCATCCCCTCCAACTCCCTCTTCCTTCTGCGGATATTCATTTAAATCAAACAACTTGGTACACGACAGTGCGGAAGGACGAGGAGGATCAACAAGATGTGTCAATCGATCCATCGAGAAGTCACTAGCATGACCGGTTACAGAGCCATGACCAACAGACGGCTCAGAAGCAGCAGGCCTTTGCTGAGATGGCTCAAATAGATAATCTGTGTCTCTCAGTACCTGACACTAACGGAGACTTTGTGGAGCACATAAACACATTTACGATTAGGTCGTCAGGAACCATCACTCCTATATATGGCCACCATATAAACTGGACATCAATAAACACGACGCCGATAAGTTAAATTATTAGACATAATAAATTCTTAACATAAATTGTTAAAACCTACGTCGTTGACTCCCATGTCATCAAGTTGTTGCTTAAAGTGTGCCGTAGACCTTCGCATATATCTCGTTAGTCGGCGCCAATGACTCCACCTAAACAAGTTTAGAATAATAATAATAATAATAATAATAATAATAATAATCACCGTCGCACAAGTGGAACACCAACAATGACGAGCTCATTGCAAGGAATAGGTGCTAAAAATGGCATACACTCTCACGCCAAACAAAAAGCAGAATGAGGGGGTCATCAATCTCTTTACAGTTGTATCGCGATGCACGACTAGCGGTGGCAAAACGGGTCGAACCCGCTGTGTCAAACTGCCAAAACTGTCAAAAAAGGTGGGTCGGGACGAGATTTTGAACCCGCCAAATTTTAAAAACCCGCCAAAACTGCGAGCCAAGGTGGGAGGGGTAGGCTGTCATCCTTTTTCTTAAGGGGTATTTCAGTAAATTTACATAGGGTATAAATTGAAAATTAGGATTTTTGCTTTTCATAAACAACACATCACACACATGCTGCCTCCTGCCTAATGCCACAGCCCACACCCTAGCCCCTACAGCACCCTTCGACCTTCGTCCTTTCGTCCCCACAGCCTTTTCTGACCCGGTGACCCTGACTCCCTAAGCTTTAGTAGCTCGGCTCCCTCCTCACTCGCTCCTTCTTGCTGTGGCCTTTCCTCAATCCCACGGTCCTCACTCCTCGGTGTTCCCTGAGTCCCTTGCGCCGACGGCCTTGCCTCAGTCTCAGGCGTCACAGATCGTGGTTCGCGGCGGACGGGCAGCGCGCTCCAATTCTTTTTTTGTGTGAGTTGCTCCTCTCTGGCGCCTCTGCTCTGCCTTTCGCCTTTCTCTCTGTCCTTTTCTCGTTGTCAGCAGCATTATGTCTCGTCGGCACTGTGTCTCGCTCGACGCCTCTGCTCGGCGGTTCTATGACCCTCGGACTCCCAGCGGCACTCCTCTCTCCTCCTCTTCCTGCTCGACAGCTCTGCGATTACTATTAGTAAGTGATTTACAGTTGCTGAATATGTATGTGACAAATTTTCATAAAGATGCTTGTTGTTTATTTTTTCATATCCAGTTGTGCTAGAATATATTAAAATGAAGATCTTTATTTTATTTTGTTTTTTTTTTCAAGTAAGGAATTGTGTTTGCCTATATTTATCGTTGACTACTAAACTTTTTTATATGAAAAGGATAAACAGTAGATAAAAAGGAAAAAAATTAACTGTGTTTACCTATATTTTTTTGTTTTTTGGTGACTGTAAGTGAGTAAGTGATGAAATGATCATGTAGTTAGTACTAATTGATTATGTTTGATTATCGTTTGAATATTTTTTTTGTTGGTTTAGATATTGTTATGTATTGATATTATTTAGGATAAGTTATTGATTCTGCAGTGGATAATTCCGTCTCTATGGAAGTTGATGGTGGAATTGTAACACAAAATCTTGAAAATGTGGAAAGATCTGAAATTGTAGAAGATATTAAAAAGAAAAAGACGAAGGCAACAACATGTGATGTTTGGAGATATTTCACAAAGCTTGGACCTGGTGATGATGGTATAGATCGTGCTCAATGTGATGGATGCAAACAGAAGTTTAAGACTGGTGGTAAACAATATAGGACATCGTCACTTAAGCATCATTTAGACAGGTGCGTGAAAATAGACTTTGAAGATATTGGTCAAACTTTGATAGAAATGCAAAATAAAATGGGGGCTCTCAAGATAGATAATCATGTATTATGTGAGATGTTTGCTACCTTTGTGATTGATTGTGATGTTCCCTTTTCTATTGTTGATAATAATAAATTTAAGAATTGGTTAAAATACATCAGTCCAACACTAGGCCTGATTACTAGAAATACTCTTAAGGAGGATGTTCTGAAAATTTACTCAAGAGAAAAAGAAAAGCTTAAAAGTACTTTAGTAACCATTCCTAATAGAGTTTGTTTGACTTCTGATTTGTGGACATCCATCACTACAAATGGTTATTTATGTTTAACTGCTCACTTTGTTGATTTAAATTGGAAATTGCAAAGTAAAAATTTGAGTTTTTGTCATATACCTCCTCCTCACCCGGGATTTGAATTGTCTTCCAAGATTTTTGAGCTTTTAAATGAGTGGAGAATTAAAAAGAAGATTATGACTCTTGTATTAGATAACGCATCTTGTAACGACCCACATTTTTGAAAATCTAAATATAAATAAGTTATAATGTAACACCCTTACTATTAGAATATCACGCTTCTGGGTGCGCCACTCTAATAGCAGGGGTATTACGATGACTCTTATACATTAAATAATAAGGTATGAGCCTTTATGCGTAAATCTATCGATGGTTTTACTAAAAAATTAAAACTTTTCCAACAAGAACAAACAACATATACTCACATACTTAATATTAATAATACATTATAGTATTACATACAAAGCAATTACAAAACCTACCCATCTGAATAAAACTCTAACTAACAAGGCAAGAAAAAATAATAACAACTTAACTTGTAAACATACTCTTCTATGCTCATGTAGCTCCGTACTAAACCTTCGTACCTATAGCTGAAAGGGGTGGAAAATAGGGGTTAAGAACTCGGGAGTTCTTAGTAGGGTTCCTGTTCTGAGGGTTACCTAAAACTGAAGGTCGATCTCGAATGAGATCTGCTGTGGTGGCCGGAGCTATCGTGTCCGACTTGTTGGATCTGGTGGCCAAAGCTGTCGTGTCTGACCAGGTGGAACTGGTGGAGCTGGAGATGATGCTGATCCTTCGTCACCGGAGGGTGGTGGTACCTGCAAGAGACTCCGATGCTTAAGTTAGCATGGGCTTTAAGCAGGTTTTTAGTAGAATCAGAGTATGAGTTATACCTGGGTGCTCCAGTGTATTTATAATAGTGTGGAGTGACCTTTCTAGAGATAAGATAACGATAAGATAGTTATCTTATCTTATCTTTGAGTGAAGTCATCTTATCTTTAAGGGAAACCGCCTTTATCTTTCTGGGCCAACCTTCTAAGAGGTCGGCCAACCCGGTCCTTTATAGCTCGAACCGATGTATGAATAGTGCCCCTGCTTGAGCTTCGATCTTCCTTGTGAGGTCGTGCTTCTTAACTTCGATCCCTTTGAGGGAGTTGTGCTCAAGCATCTGTCTGGCTTGTTTCTTCATTGCTTTGCAATCCTTGCAGATTTTCTAGAGGTTTGGTAGTTCCCAAGCCGACCTCTTTTGAGTGGTAGGGTGGGTTTTCTACCCTTGCCTTCTGGATCACGCCTTGCTTTAAGTTTGTGTTGACAACCCTCTGCTTTGGCAAAGTTATCCTTGCGGCTTGATATCAGGGCTTTTAGTGACTTGTCCGATGACTTTTTAATGTTCTTTATATAGAACCTTTTTTAGTCTCGGATGAAGTTCGTAGCCCTGTTTGAGATTGTGCTTTCTTTGCGCGGAGTTGTATCCCTTTTAGCTAAGCACATTTGAGCTTTAAGTTGTTTCCCAACCTTTTGGCTTGTTCTTTTTTGAGATCGTACTTGCGCCTCTTCTTAGCTGACGTCGACTTGTACGACTTTGCCCCTGCTTGAGTTTGGACCTTTCTGTGAGATCGTGCTTTCAGAGCTTCGATCTCTTTGGGAAAGTCGTGCTCAAGCATCCTGACTTTGGTCGATCTTGAGTAGTTTCTCCTTGTGCGAGTCTGGTATTGCCCTTTTTATTTTGTTGAGAGGACTTTTCAGCCTTCTTTCAACTTGTTTGTCTTCACTGCTCGGCCTTTTTAGTCATAATCCAACAACTTTTTATGTAGTGTTCCGATGGGGAACCTTTTTATAGTTTGTTTGGATGACTTTTTAGTGCCGTTTTGATTTGTGCTTTTGCCTTTTAAGTAGTATCTTTTTTCAAGACTTCGTACCTTTCAGCAAAGCATTCCTGGCCTTCCTCTGGCCATTGCGAGATGTCTTTGTTCCTTTTGTGGATCTTTGTAGAGTGTGGGTACTTTATTATCCGACCTCTTTTTGTTTGTCGAGGTGATCCTTGGGGCTAATTTGTCCGACAACCTTTTAGTGTTCTCGTAGAATACTTTTTAGTCGGTCTGAACAATTTTGATAGCCTTGTCGTGGAGTCGTGGCTTTTTGGGCAGAGCTGTGTCCTTTTTAGCGCACGCTTTTTGTTGGTCCGACTTCTCTTGTCGATCCTTCTTAAGCTTTCATTGGTCCGACTTCTCTTGTCGGTCCAAGCTGTAGCTTTCGTTGGTCCGACTTCTTCTGTCGGTCCAAGCTGTAGCTTTCGTTGGTCCGACTACTTCTTGTCGGTCCAAGCTATAGCTTTCGTTGGTCCGACTTCTTCTTGTCGGTCTCTTCTAAGTTATTTTTAGTAATCCATTTTATTTGGACCTTGTCAGGTCTCTTTTTATGGATTACTTTTTATAACTTTTTGTAGTTTTGTTGGGCCGACTTCATCATGTCGGTCTCTTCTATGTTATTTCTAGTAATCCATTTTCAGGGCTAGCCAGGCCTCTTTTCTATGGGTTACTTTTTATAACTTTTTGTCGCTTTGGTCTGGTCCGACTTCTTTTATGTCGGTCCATTCCAAGTTATTTCTAGGAGTCCATTTTTTGTTTCAGACCTCGTCAAGTCTCTATTCATGGATCACTTTTTATAACTTCTTGCATTAATATGTTTTTATCACTTTCATCTTAACCGACTTTGTCGGAATCAGACGATGAATTTTGCTTTCACTTTTTTGCCGACCTTGTCGAAATCGGGCGATGAATTCTGATTTCATCTTTGCCGACTTTTATCGTGATCGGGCAGTGGATTTGGTTTTCACCCCGCCGACCTTGTCGTGATCAGGCAGTGAATTTTTGCGCTCAGATTAATGCGTCTTGGTAGGAAACTTTTTGGGAAATCTGCAAACTTTATTTAAATAATAAAAGTAAGATATGAATAAGAGTGTGTGCACGTTAGTGCTTACCCTTCTAGGTCGGGCAATCTTTTAGATCTCGGCCTGGCGCCCTTCTTAGGTTGCAGGCATGCTATGACCTTGGTAGCTCTCGCCCCTCGAGGTCAGACACTTTGTGGTGACCTTTCCCCAGTACCTCTGAACACTTGGTACGGTTCTTTCCAGTTGGCTGCTAGCTTCCCTTCTCCTGACTGACCTGTTCCGATGTCATTTCGGATTAGGATGAGATCGTTGTTGGCAAAACTTCGCTGGATTACCTTCTGATTGTATCTTGAGGCTATTTGACGCTAATGCTTCCTCCCTAATCCGAGCTCTTTCTCGGACTTCTAGAAGTAGGTCGAGTTCTTCCCTTTGGATTTGGGAGTTGACCTCTTCATTGTAGAGGATCATTCTGGGGGATCCTTCTTCGATCTCTATTGGGATCATTGCCTCCATTCTGTAAGCCAATCGGAAGGGTGATTCCCCCGTGGTGAAGTGTGGAGTTGTCCGATATGCCCACAGGACTTGTGGGAGCTCTTCAGTCCAAGCTCCCTTTGCGTCCTGTAGTCTCAGTTTTAACCCAGCTAGTATGACTTTGTTGGTAGCTTCTGCTTGTCCATTGGCTTGTGGGTGTTCTACGGATGTGAATTGTGCCTTATTTTCAAGTCAGCCACCAACTTCTTGAAACATGTGTCCATGAATTGAGTTTCATTGTCTGTGGTGATGGAGTAAGGAATCCCAAACCTTGTAACAATATTTCTGTACAAGAATTTTTTACTTCTTTGAGCAGTGGAATTAGCTAGGGGCTCTGCCTCAGTCCATTTTGTGAAGTAATCCACCCCTACAATGAGGAACTTGACTTGTCCCGATCCTATGGAAAATAGTTCGAGGAGGTCGAGTCTCCACTTTGCGAACGGCCAAGGTGATGTTACACTGATAAGCTCTTCTGGTGGGGCAATGTGGAAGTTAGCATGCTTTTGATGTAAAGCTTTGACTTTGTATTTGGGTTTTTGCTCTGTTGTTTCCTCCAAAGGGTGCCCCTGGACTTTCGTGTGAGTACTGGGGTTTCCCTTTTACTGCTGTATCTGACACCTGATGTTTTGCTGTTATTGTCCGAGTTGTTTCCTTATTTTCCCGAGTTGTTTGGTAGTAACCCCATAGTTGACCTATGTCTTCTCGAAAAAATATTGCTGAGATGTCTACTAAGATCCCGGACGGCATGTCTGATTGGTTGGATTCCATAGTTTTAATGCGTGTTACTGTGGCTGACCCTGAGTACTGTGTGTGACTTAGGAGGTTCCGTAGAATTTGTAGGGATAGGGATGAGAAGAATTATGAGTTGGTGTCGCCGGACCCTGAGGAGAAGGTTTGTTTTCCTTCCTTGGCTCCGAGGGAACGACCATTTTTCTACTTTTTCAGTCAGTTGAATATTACCATCTCTTAAACCGCCTTCGAGATCGACTTGTTGTGGTCTTGTAATGTAGCCTGGATGAGGCTTCTGTTATTGCCCCCTGGTTTGGTGTTGGCTAGTTTTGAAAATGCATCAGCTCGGCCATTCTACTCCCAAGGGATGTGTCAGACTTCATATTCCCCGAATTGTCCGAGCTGTTGGTGCTGGCTGGTTTTGAAAGTGCATCAGCTCGGGCATTCTGCTCCCGAGGTATGTGTCGGACCTTATATCCCCCAAAATGTCCGAGCTATTTTCTGTTTTTGTCCAGGGTCTCCCGAATTATCCGAGCTTTTCTCTGTTTTTGTCCAAGGTCCCCCGAATTACCCGAGGTATTTTTTCATGGTGGGATCCTTAGCTTTGGTTGCTCCCTTCTATTTGTGAGGTGACTACTTGTGAATCACTGGACACGGTAAGCTCCTACCTTCTTAGCCAGCCTTAAACCAGCCAGTAGTGCCTCGTATTCAGCTTGGTTATTTAGCTTGATTTGGCTTCTCTGATCGCTTTCTATGATTACACCTGCACCACTCCCGGTTTTTTTTTGGAGAGTCGTCCACGTAGAGATTCCATTTTGTAGGAGTTCCCTGGGGTGTCAGTGTGCTCTGTAATGAAGTCAGCCAGATACTGTGATTTGATGGCTATCCGAGCTTCATATCGAAGATCGAATTCGGATAACTCGACTGCCCACTGTAGGATTCTTCCAAGTAAGTCTATTTTCTGTAGGATACCTTTTATGGGCTGGTTGGTCCGAACTCTGATAGTGTGAGCTTGAAAGTATGGGTGGAGTCGTCAAGAGGTAAGTATGAGGGCGTAGGCGAACTTTTTCTATCTTTTGATAGTTTAGTTGGGACCCTTGTAGAGCTTTGATGATGAAGTAAACGGATTGTTGCCTACTTTTGTCTTCTCTTACTAGTGCTGAGGCTATTGCCCAACTTCCCACTGCGAGGTATAATATGAGTTCTTCACTTTCCCGTGGTCTGGTAAGAATGGGTGGTTGCCCCAAGAATTTTTGAAATCGGAAGGCTTGTTCGCACTCCGTTGTCCTTTTCAAATCTCTCTCCCTTCCTTAATATACCTATTTGAGGTGTCTTTTGCGAGATGATTTAGAGATCCTCCTCCTGCGAATCCTCCATTTATCATATAAACATGTTTTTCAAGGGTGTGAGGTGGACATTCAACTCATCCGACCTCTTCAGTGTGAGGTAGACGTTGAACTCGTCTGACCTCTTCGGTGTGAGGTGTATGTTCAACTCGTCCGACCTCTCCGGTGTGAGGTGGACGTTCAACTCGCCCGACCTCTTCAGTGTGAGGTGGATGTTCAACTCGTCCGACCTCTTCGTCCCTTCTTCTTTTTCTTGGTTCATCCGCTTTATTGGCTAAGTACCGATCTAATCACCCTTCTCTTGCCAATTTCTCTATGACATTCTTTAGGTCAAAGCACTCGTTGGTCGGATGTCCGTAGATTCGGCGGTACTTGCAGTATTCTGGCCGATTTCCTCCTCCTTTTTTGCTTTGGATTGGGCGAGGTGGTGGGATCTTCTTTGTGTGGCATATTTCTTGGTAAACATCCACAAGAGACACCTGAAGAGGGGTGTAATTGTGGTATTTTCTAGGCTTCTCTCCGGGTTGATCTTCTTTTTTCTTTATCCTTGTCCCGAGATGGGTTAGGAGAATCCAGTTTTTGTGCTGTTTCCCCATCGGGAGTTCTCCTCCATATTAATATATTTTTCCGCCCTTTCTTGAACCTCATTTAGAGATGTTGGATACTTCTTGGATATTGATTGGCTAAAAGGTCCTTCTCTTAGGCCATTGATGAGTCCCATGATGGCCGCTTCTGTTGAAAGATTTTGTATGTCCAAACATACTTTTTTGAATCTTTCCATGTAGTTGCGAAGACTTTTCCGATCTCTTTGCTTAATCCCTAGTAAGCTCAGGGCGTGTTTGGTTTTGTCCTTTTGGATGGAAAATCTGGCAAGAAATTTCTTGGCCAGGTCGTCGAAACTTGTGATGGATCTGGGGGGCAAAGTGTCGAACCACTTAATTGCTATTTTTGTTAGGGTTGTTGGGAAGGATTTGCATCGAATAGCGTCTGAGGCGTCGGTGATATACATTCTACTTCTGAAATTGCTGGTGATGGCTTGGATCCGATGTACCGTTGTACGGGGTCATGTCGGGAGCTTTGAAGTCCTTTGGGACTTTGGCTTTCATAATCTCTTTAGTGAATGGGTCATGATCTTTGTGGGAGCTGTCTTCAGGATCAGGCTGGATGGTTTTTGTTTTAAGGTTGGCTTCGAGCTTTAGGAGCTTGTCCTCTAACTCTCGGCGAGGCCTAGCTTCTCTCCGGAGGTCCCTCTTGGCTTCCCGTTGATGCTCGGCCACTTTTTCGAGCTGTTTGAGGAGATCTTGTTGAGCTTGGAGTGCCTCCATGATTTTTGTACTTGGCGAATTCTTGTCTTTGTTTGGTTGAGAAGTAACCTTTGGTGTGGTGTCCACGTTCTTATGCGGCATCTTGTTTTCTAGATCAGAGTCGTGGTCGTTGTTAAGGTTGTCTGCCATGATGGCGGGATGACTTCCAGGTTCTCCAGCAATGGCGCCAATGTTCCGAGGGTTACCTGAAACTAAAGGTCGATCTCGGATGAGATCTGCTGTGGTGGCCGGAGCTATCATGTCCGACTTGTTGGATCTGGTGGCCGATCTGTCGTGTCTGACCTGGTGGAACTGGTGGAGCTGGAGATGCTGCTGATCCTTCGTCACCAGAGGGTGGTGGTACCTGCAAGAAACTCCGATGCTTAAGTTAGCATGGGCTTTAAGCAGGTTTTTAGTAGAATCAGAGTATGAGTTATACCTGGGTGCTCCAGTGTATTTATAATAGTGTAGAGTGACATTTCTGGAGATAAGATAGTTATCTTATCTTATCTTTGAGTGAAGTCATCTTATCTTTAAGGGGAACCACCTTTATCTTTCTGGGCTTTCGCTGCCTTTATCTCTGTTGCGCATTAATACCATTAGAGGGAATACATGTCCTGTCAGCATTAGAGGAATTATGTGTCCTATCACCATTAGAGGGATTATATGCCCTGTCACCATTAGAAGGAATAGGTGCCCTGTTACCCCTACAATCAGAGAGAAAACACGGACATACTTGTCATCAATCAACCTCAGTTTTCATCATTCTTCTTCCTCATCTCTTTCTCGGAGCAAGTGGACAACACCACTGCCTCTTACCTAGGGTCTCAACTCTTAATTAAATTCAATTTCATTTTTAAATCTATTTCTCAATATCATTCTCATATTCCTCGAGCTACCTTCAAAATCGTTTTCGAATTTAAACTCTTTTCAAAAGACAAAGAAAAAATTATTTATTAGTTAAATTCCTTGGGAAAGTCTCTAGACTTCAGAGAAGCGACAACCAATTTCGTTTCAAAACCAAATCATTTAAACTTAAACATAATTCATTCTTTTCTTAAATAAATAAAAACTAAATAAAACAATTCTTCAATCCAAATTAACCAAAATAAAACTTCTAAAAATTTTTTTAAAAATTTCGGCAACACCTTTCCTAAAATTCGGACTTTGCCACCCTTCTCGGGTCCCATCCAAACCGTTTCTCAAACCCTTTCTTTGATAAATCAAATTTAAACATAATACTTTTCTCGATAAAATTCAAAACATAATCATTTCTTTAATAATTCAAAATTGGCTAATATAATTCTTAAAGCTTTTCAAAATTCTTTTTGACCCCCAAATTTTTTAGAAATTACACTTTAATTACTAAACTTCTAAAAATTCTATTTTCACTCACAAATTTTCTTTTATTTCACATGCAGCCCCAAAACTCTTTCTTAATTA